>NW_027490239.1:0-300000 GCF_050948175.1 Xylocopa sonorina
TGGTGTCTTGATAGCTGCTAATATTCAATATCCTTGCTGCAAGTATCGTCGTCGGTCCGGATCGTGCTCGAGTATGGTTCCTGCGTACGAGTTGTTGTGCGGAATCGTCAGCGGGATGAGTACCGTGGTAGCCTACTCTCTAGTGCGGATCGGCGATGGATACGGCGGTGCGGGACGGCTGTTCGGCCGGTATGTAGCGAAAGAAGAGACGGTGCAGTGATATATGCACGTGTCGACGGTTGCACAAATGTATTTGCGCACCTGTGATCGTAAGACAGTTCATCCCCTCCTTGCGGCGAGTTAGTTTGGATGTACCGGAACGGCGCATTCGAGTCGGATGCCAAACGTCCAGATACGTGTACACTAAGCGGTGGTCCGCTCTAGATTACCGCTCCAGGAATATGGAAAATCGTGCGTCTTTGCTCTAGTCTCGATGTGGGTCGATGCAGCTAAGTCGGTGGTCCGTTCTAACTGGTTGATTACCGAGTTTGACTAAAGATTAGAGCGAGTGAATGATCTCCAAGACGCGTGGGACTCGTGGAAGACTTCGTAATAGAGAATTTATAATAATAGTAAAACAAGAAATGGTTGGAATAATGAGAATTGTAAGTACTGGTAAAATAAAGTATTTTCAAAATAAGACTACGTTTACACTGTTACTTCCTATGTAAAAGTTGAATAAGTACTAGGATTCGATAATTTTAGAATATATTTAGAATGATAATTAGAAACTTGAGTTAGTATAGTCGAAATCGGCCTGAATTACAGTTTAGGGTTCAGAGAGGTCCGCTCGCTTGGAGCGGATGACTTGAACTTGGTTTGAATTGGATGAAGTGAGAGCGGTCCGTACGCTTCGAGCGGATGACTCGAACTGCACTTTCAGCTGGCCGACCCGCGACCTCCTCGGATCGCGTGGCGCGCGAGTCGCGGGGCGCCAGAGTGGGGCGAACTCTCGTCCTACGAAGTGGGGATGTACGGTCGTGCTGGGGGCGCGCGCGTTCGGCGTGAGCCACAAGCGTCTGGCGCTCGCTCGGGCGCTTTGCTTATTTCCTATACTGGTTACATACGCTCTTAAAATTAGGATTATACATGAGATGGCTTATGATAGCTTGTGCGTGTTGTGTCATGCATGTACCTCGAGTGTAGTGGTGCTCAAATTCTAGGATTTGCTTAATTTTAATTATAGGAAGTATGTAAAGTATGGATACGGGTGCGTAACGACGGGCGACACTTCATATTAAGTGGAATGGTCCTCGTACGGAGGCTGTGACACGCTTGGGCTCCAGCTGTCTGACAGGTACGCGTCGTGACGCGATCGAGTGGCCCAAATCCCTGGTGCGAGGGTGGTTGCGTTAGATCTGCCAACGGTCTGTACTACCGTGTGTCGGTATGCTCTCGTCTCTGCAATGGCGGCCGGCGGTGTGTGCGGCTCTACTGGGGGGTGTAGAAGGTTCCGAAATGTTCGGCGAACGTCACAGTAATATCAACGCAACGCGTTATGTATATCTTGCCAATAAGGGTTCCAGAACCTGGGTGTCCAGGAAGTACCCATCCCCACCTCCTCGTGGTGAAACCTGGGGCGCCGGGCTTGCCCGGAGGCTAACGGGGCTCTGGGGCTATCGAATTAAACTGGGATTCGGAGGTTTGGTGCATTATCGATTTGCCCAAGCTAGTCCGAGACACTTTCGTAGGGCAAAATTGAATAAGACTGAGGCTGGCAGTCTGGATCATTTATAAATTTGGCCAAACTGATCCATCCTAATTCAAAAAGGGTCAGAGTGAACGTGTTCGCGTACACGTAGTGAGTCCGCCTCCCCGAGGTTCCCCGTGGGTACTCCGGCGATTAGTATTCGTCCTCTCTGACGGAGTAGCTGAAAGGCTCACCCGCTGGGAAAGGAGCTGCGGCACATCTGGATTTTCCCATCGCCCCTTTCAGTGAGGTGGGAGTAACTGGTTGGTAGATTGTAAATTCCGTCTGGGTATACCCGCTTGGGTCAGAACCATACCCGATCACCATCCCGGTGTAGGGCAGACAATAAATATCATACCAATACGGGGTTCCAAAACCTGGGTGTCCATGAAGTACCCATCCCCACTTCCTCGTGACGGAACCTGGCCGTCGGGCTTACCCGGCGGCTAACGGATCACTGGGGTTATTGAATAATTCTGCGACTCGGGGGTTTGGTGCATTATTAATATGCCCAAAACTAGTCTGAGCCACATTGATAAAGTAAAATTGAACAAGACTGAGGCTGGAAGTCTGGATCATCAATAAATTTGGCCAAACTGATTCATATTAAATCAAAAAGGGTCAGAGGTGAGCGCGATCGCGTACACGTAGTGAGGTCGCCTAACTGAGGTTCCCATGGGGGCACTCCGCCTGTTGGGATTCGTCCCCTCTGGCGGACTAGCTGAAGGACTCACGCACGGGGAAACGCGCCGCGGCACATCTGGATTTTCCCATCGCACGTTTCAGTGAGCTGTGTGTAACTGGGCGGATGATGGTAGATTCCGTTTGCTTATACCCGTCCGGATGAGGAAGCACGCCCGATAACCGTCCTGGTTGTAGGGCAGACAAAATCTTCTCAATACATCAAAAGCATGTAAAGCCCACAGGTTCTTTGTAGTAGAATAGCGATTTAGATGCCTAGGTTTCGAAGTAATAGAGTTCCAATGCTTCTTAAAACGCGATACCAAATCTCACGTCTATGTTTCATGATAAGATATAATATTCATTGCGAACTGTCATATATACCTCGTATTCACCTCAAAAGAATGTAAATGCGATACTTCCTTGCTAGGTAACAGCGTTTGCTGATGTCTACGTATCGAAGTAATAGAGTTCCAATGCTTCTTAAATCGCCATATCGCATCTCATTTTTATGTTTCAGGATAAGATATACTATTCATTGTGGAGTGTTATGTATACCTCGTATTCATTTCAAAAGAATGCAAATGTGACACTTCCTTGCTAGGAAGTAGCGTTTGCAGATGTCTACGTATCGAAGCAATAGAGTTCTAATGCTTCTTAAATCGCGATATCGCATCTCATTTCTATGTTTCATGATAAGATATAATATTCATTGTGCAGTGTTATGTATACCTCGTGTTCGTTCAAAAGAATGTAAATGCGACACTTCCTTGCTAGGAAATAGCGTTTGCAGATATCGACGTATCGAAGCAATAGAGTTCTAATGCTTCTTAAATCGCGATATCGCATCTCATTTCTATGTTTCATGATAAGATATAATATTCATTGTGCAGTGTTATGTATACCTCGTATTCACTTCAAAAGAATGTAAATGAGACACCTCCTTGCCAGGAAACAGCGTTTGCTGATGTCTACGTATCGAAGCAATAGAGCGCTAATGCTTCTTAAATCGCCATATCGCATCTCATTTTTATGTTTCATGATAATATATAATATTCATTGCGAAGTGCCATGTATACATCGCATACACTTCAAATGATTGTAAATGCAATACTTCCTTGCTAGGTAATAGCGCTTGCAGATGTATACGTATCGAAGCAATAGAGTTCTAATGCTTCTTAAATCGCGTCATATCGCATCTAATTTCTATGTTTCATGATAAGGTATAATATTCATTGTGCAGTGTTATGTATACCTCGTATTCACATCAACTGAATGTAAATGCGACACTTCGTTGCTAGGAAATAGCGTCTGCAGATGTCTACGTATCGTAGCAATAGGGTTCTAATGCATCTTAAAACGCGATATCGCATCTCATCTCTACTTCTACGTCTCATGATAAGATATTCATTGCGAAGTGATATGTATTCCCTCGTCTACACTTCAGATGAATGTAAATGCGAAACTTCCTTGTTAGGAAAGAGCTTTGGCAGAAGTCTACGTGTCGAAGCAATAGAGTTCTAATGCTGCTTAAATCGCCATACCGCATCTCATTTCTATGTTTCATGATAAGATATAATATTCATTGTGGAGTGTATATATATACCACGTTTTTAACTTCAAAAGAATGTAAATGCGACACTTGTTTTCTAGGAAATAGCGTCGGAAGATGTTTACGATTCGTAGCAATAGAGTTCTAGTGCTTCTTAAAACGAGATATCGCATCTCATTTCTATGTTTCATGATAAGACATAATATTCATTATGGAGCGTTATGCATACCTCGTATTCGCTTCAAAAGAATGTAAATGCGATACTTCCTTGCTAGGAAGTAGCGTTTGTAGATGGCTACGTATCGAAGCAATAGATCTCTAATGCTTCTTAAAACGCGATATCGCATCTCATTTCTATGTCTCATTATAAGATATAATATTCATTGTGAAGTGTTATGTATACCTCGCATTCACTTCAAAAGAATTTAAATGCGACACTTCCTTGCTAGGAATTTGCGTTTGCAGATGTCTACGTATCATTGCAATAGGGTTCTAATGCTTCGCAAAACGCTATATCGCATCTCATTGCTATGTTTCATGATAAGATATAATATTCATTGCGAATGTGTCAGGTATACCTCGTATTCACTTCAAATGAATGTAAATGCGACACTTCCTTGCTAGGATGTAGCTTTTGCAGATGTCTAGGTATCGAAGCAATGGAGTTCTAATACTCCTTAAAACGCAATATCGCATCTCATTTCTATGTTTCATGATGAGATGTAATAGTCAAAGCAACACGTTACGTAATATCTTTTCTACACTTCAAATGAATGTAAATCCCACACTTCCTTGCTACGGAATATAGCTTGCAGATGTCTACGTGTCGGGGCAATAGAGTTGTAATGCTACGTTAAACGCTATTTCGCAGATGATTTCTGTGAAAAATGACAAGATGTATTTGTATGTAATGCGTTATGTATATCTTGGCAACGCTTCAGAGGAATGTAAATCTCACACTTCCTTGCTACGGAATAGCGTTTCCAGAAGTCTACATATCTATGCAATAGATTTCTAATACTTCATGTAGCGCTATATCGCATCTCATATCTATGTCTCATGTTAAGATGCAACGTCAACGCTAGCGTTATTTATATCTCGTCTGCACTTGAAAATAATGCAAATACCGCACTTGCTTGCTACGGAACAGTGTTTCTAGATGTCTACGAATCGAGGCATAGGAGTTCTAATGCTTCATGGAACGCGATATATCATTTCACATCAAGAGTTCGAAGTATGTATGTAGATTTTAATGCATTGTATATATCATTATGCTCATCTGCTTCTGCGCCCCAAAAGTGTGGTTTCCACACTTCCTGACAAGAGGATAGCGATTCTGGTTGTAAATGTGTCGAAGCAATAGAGTTCTAATACATCATTCATCGCGATCTCGCATCACATTTCAATGTGTAATGTAGGATGTAATATTCAATGCAGTGTGTTACGTTCTACTCTTCAACACTTCTAGCGAATGTGAACCCTACACTCCCTTGCAGGGGAATAGCGTTTTTAGATATCTACTTGTCGAAGCAATAAAGTTCTATTACTTATTCAGATCGATGTCGCATCTCATTTCAATGCCGCGTGTTGAGATTTAATATTCAATGAAACGCGTTACGTTTATCTGCTTCTACACGTCAACAGTATAAAAATCCTACAATATCTTGCCAGGTAGCGTTTCTAGATGTGCACGTATTGAAGCAATAGATTTCTAATGCTATATAAAAACGCGATATCGCATTTGATATCAACAGTTCGAAGTATGTAAGTAGATAAAAATACTCTACACATCTCGTTATGCTTGTCTGCATATACACGCCAAAAGACTGTGATTTCTACACTTCCTTGTAAGGGAATTGCGTTCTTAGATGTCTACTTTTCGAAGCAATATAGTTCTATTGCTTCATTCAACACGATGTCGCAAGTCATTTCAATGATTCATGGTAAATTGCATTGTTCTATGCAATATGTTACATTTGTCTGCATCTAGACCTTAGAAGGATGTGAATCCTATACTTACTTGCAACAGAATATCTTTTCCAGATCTCTACGTATCCAAGCAAGACATTTATAATACTTCATGCAGCGCGATGTCGCATCTCATTTCAACGTTTCAAAGCAAAGAATCTGTAATCATATATCCATAACATTATGCTTAACTGTTAGAGGTCTTCAATAGAATGTGAACTATATAATTCCATGCAACGGCATGGCGCTTCGTAGTGTCTGTCTGTTAAAGCATTCGAGCTAGAATTCTCCATGGGATGCTGGCGCATCCCATTTCATCGTTTTAAAGTAAGAATGCTGTTATCTCTTATGCATAGCTCTATGCTTATCTGCTTTAAAATTTCATAAGAATGTAAATTCTACAGCTCTATGCAACAGGATTGCCCTTCGTAGTGTCTACATGTCGAGACAATAGAGTACTAATGCATTATACAATGCCATGACTCATCTCATTTCAACGTTTCGAATTAAGTAAGCTGTAATCTTCTATGAACGCATTATAATTATCTGCTTCTACTCTACAATTGAATGTGAATTCTATAGATCCAAGCAACAGGAGGGGCAGGCCCTCCACCATCCTACTGCCTGCCCTGATGCGGGCAAAGAATTCCCAGGGCCACTCAAACCGCGACCAACATCTATCTTATACTCTAACCGATTCATCGTTATGCGTTTTCCATTAAGCTTGCCGGAATCAGTGATATTGATTCGCTCAATCTAAATTATTATTTTCTTTTTAAGTTTCTCGATTTTTTTAGTTTCTCTCACGATATCGTCTATTTCGTTGTACCTTACCCTTACAGTATGGTATATAATCTGTTGTTTGATATTTCTAGGATTTCCTCTTAATAAATGCAATGCTTCCACATATTTTCTTTCTCTTTCTCTTTAGTTACATTGTTGTTATTTTATGCTTTTCACCCTCCACATTCCCTCTCTACACCACCCCGGAACAGGCGTTTATACGATTACTGCAGGATGACACCCCGGTCTCGTTATACCGAGGTCGAGTGTTCCTCTCTTGCATCCGTTGATTTATATATGTTATATATTGGAGAATATTTCCTCTTATCCTTTGTATTTTTCGAATGAAATTACATTGACAGAAGTACGAGTTAGTTCTGCACGCCTATTTGAAACAACATTAAATAACCTTGTTAAACAATAATATATTAAATGTGACTTGGACTTTTAAATTTGAATTTATAAACATCTAACAGTAAATATGTTTTCTTACTATTCATATCGTTATACATTCAGTGATTTATTGTGTGCTGTGATTTGATATATTAACTGCTTGATTTATTTTACAATGAACTTTCCGTACCAAATATTGTTTTTTACTCCTGATGGTAGTGGATAGTTCTTCGTTTTATATTCTTATATCGCACTGATTATAAAAGTATATGATATCCCTTTCTATGCAGTCATGTATAATTATGTACATACAAATTCGCGATTAAGTAGCTATGTGTTCAAATTAAATTCCGAATAATGCACTAAAAAGCATCCCAGATAACAAACGGCAAGATGGTAGCGACACCATGCCGGCACTATATTGCCACTTCCGAGGAGTGTCAACTGATTCGTAGTCATCTGTGACCGGATTCGTTAACTAAAATGCCAGAACGTGTTACCAGCACGTTCTAGACAAGCGAATCGCGCAGCACCAGCACCATGGTGACACGCGTATCATCGCTCCATTCATGAATCTCCTCAGCAATTACGCAGGATCACATTTGGCAATGGGGAACCTATGCTTTCATACAAATTAGAACCGTTAGATGTCAGTAGATGTTCAGCATATGGCTATTGATAGACATTTTGATGGTCGTTTTCCTATATTTATAGTTATTGAGCGAGTCGTATATATTTCTTTCAATCCATCATAGACTAAAAATATTATTTATAAAAAAAATATTACTTATAAAACAAAAATTCATGCTGTTGCGTCCCTATCTTCGCCTTGTGTAATTTTTTAAATAACATGCTCTCATCGTATTTAATGTAACCCTCAATTGCATGAATTTGTAACAATAAATTGAAGAAAATATATATAAAATAAGTGTATATATTTTTATGACAAAGTAATTATCGACTTTATAGAAAAAATCGCCCTATCGAGCTAGTTTATAGAAAATAATAAAATCGAGTTCTTATATCTTTGTTTTGTGTCGGTGTATCTATATTGGAATCAAAATAAATAAATTGCACAGTTTAGTCATTTTTCATATTTACTGATAATTTTTATGGAAACAGCTTCCCCATTAGTAAATGTCAGCCTACGCCACAACCACGCGTGTAGCTATGGTGAGCTGATAGTGTCATTGTCACAGCCGTGTAGCCCGTGTGCTGTATCTCGGTGCTTTAATGTGCCGTGATACGAATGCCGTCCCAGCACTAACAGTATGCCATTTCGAAAGCTGAGTAGGAGCACTTTGTTAGCACAGTTCTGTCACGGAATTCGTTCCATCCATTGTCATTGGCGTGCCAATCGCTGGCTGTTTGGGATATTGTAGTGCATGAGGCAGACTTGTTCCTTATCATCGTCAAGGAGATGGATTTTCACTCTTCCCTTTTTGAATTTTTTAAATTATTGTTTGGAATTTTTGCCGTTTCTGTATCTCTATGACCGCATTGTGGATTCAACTTATGTACGATCTTTTTGGTCGTCATCTTTTGTTACATGTAATATTATATATGTGATGCACGTTTGTTATGTAATGCTCAGATTTGTAATCCTCAGATTTTTTCCGTCATTTTTCAGATTTTTTCAGATGGTATGTTCATTCTTCAGTAATACGATAGAGCACTTTAAAACGAGTTCTACGACCTGTAACATGAAACCGTTGAAGGTTACAAGAAGTAAGAAAAGGCGATAATACTTATGGCTTTGATAGTAAATGAACCATACGTATTGTAAACAGTGGTGGAAGGCGTAACATTTACCGTTTACTTCACTGTGAATAAACACTTTTCGAAGGGCATTTCAATAGTTTGCAGCATAAAGTAAACATGATAAGATTAGTATTGAAAAATCGGTTCGAATACGTTTGGTTAGGCTGTTCTTTGTGTCGTTCATTTTATAAGTACTGAGCTGGGGATTCCTGAGGACAGCTCACAAAATTGTTGAACTATTGAAGATTATCATTGTGAATCTGAATCAAAAGGTAATTAAATTCCATTAGATTGTAAACAGATCTCAATGTTTCATTCTAGACAGTAAGATTAAATACTCTTCACAAAA
The DNA here is from genome assembly GCF_050948175.1 of Xylocopa sonorina. Classification (NCBI taxonomy): domain Eukaryota; kingdom Metazoa; phylum Arthropoda; class Insecta; order Hymenoptera; family Apidae; genus Xylocopa; species Xylocopa sonorina. Next base: position 9,178 of record NW_027490239.1, read on the forward strand.
CTACAAGAATGGATACATACCTTTCTGTTATTATTATTTCATAAAGAATTATAATTGCAATTATATAGTTCATTACGATAAAAAATATTTCTCAGAAAATTCTAAATATTAAATTAAAGAATCAAGTAAAACATTTTTAATAATTACGAATATGAAAAATACTTGAACATTCCAATAGAAAGATGTCTAAACAGGAGTTAGAAAAGTCAAACATTCAATTTCAATTCCAGAATTCATCTATAAGATGTAAAATGTTTCGAAAGCTTTAATTACAGTCTTTAATGCAAGCAGTTGGGCAGTACTTCAATTTTTAAGAAAATTGATGAAAGTCAACCATTTTGAAGTGGTCAGAATCTTTGTCGTTTGAGCAATAAGTGAATAACAAATAACTGCATAAATTCCAGGCTTGAAAACTTATGGATTATATCCTACGCAGACTCGTTTATGAGCGAGTTACTAAATAATAATCCACACTAAGTAATCATTTTAAAACTTAAACGATTACATCTCGTGAACTTTCAAAGATATCAGAAGTGTGAAAAGTATGTGGTTTATCAAAAACTCTTCTAAAAGAACGGACGAAGCCAATAGAAATCTTTGTTGAAGTAAGCGAGTTCTAAAGTTCTAAGCAACGCGATGGCCCTTATCTGCCTATGTTTCATAGCAAGTAAGTTCTGAATTTCTATGAAATCCGATGGAATTCCTCACTACCAACGTTTCAAAGTAAGTTCTCAAATTCTCAGTTCTACGTTTAAAACTATGTGTGTTCTATATATCTATGTAAAGTGATGGTTCCTATTAGTTGTGACGGAAACCTATATATAGTAAGTCAGGGAAGCTCGAAGGGGTTAATTATCTAAATGCTTTAAGGTGTAAAACGTACTTTAATCTAAAGCGATCTATCGTTCCAAGGTATCCGCTCACGTACAACTTTTCTTGGGCGCCAGCTGCTCAGAAAGTAGCAAAGGGATAGACTACACGACCCCGGGAACCCTGGGGCGGAACAACCCTTGAAACTTCGAAATGCTCCTCCTCTCGACTATGACTAGCCAAGTACACACACTCAGATCGCGAGATACTGAAGTCACGGCATGTTCATTTATGGTCTCGACGTGGGTTTAACTAACAAGGGTTAGGGGAAACTACGCAACACGCCGCGAATTACCGGGTATCATAACTCGCTTCACGATATAAGATACAATATACAATATGCGACACAAGAAATGGGACGCTTTAGCGAATAGGCTCTCACGTTCTCTTCTTCAGGTTCCTTGAATTCGCTGGTGGTCCTCGGGTCTCCTGGATCCTCCTCGGGGCACCTTGGTGGAGTGGGCTGTAGGCTTCGGTATTGTTCGGGTCCATCGATCAGTGGACTTCGGCGATTTCATCTTCTCGCCATCTTGGGTGTCCCTGAGGGGATCCTCCTGAACATTTAAATTGCGTAGCGCCTCGCGCGCCGCGCTCCCGTGGCCCACCTGCAGGGCCGCTGAACTTTTGACTTCCCATTAGGGGGTTAAGGATGGTTGAGGGCCTTCTCACATCCCAGAGCATTATAAAGCACAGAAGCAGATAAGCATAATGCGATGCATAGAGCTTTACAACCTTCTAACTTACTTTGAACTGTTTATATGAAATGCGGTTTATATGATATTGCGGTGCATGAAGCATGACAAATTAAATGCTTCGGCACCTGGACATCTAGAAACGCTATCACCGGGCAAGAAATTGTAGGGTTTACACTCAATTCATGTGCAGAAGCAGATAAACATAATGCGATGCCATGAATATTGCATCTTATCATGAAATATAGAAGTAAGATGCGCAGCCGCGTTTTGCGAAGCATTAGAACTCTATTGCTTCTAAACCTTCAGATATAGAAACGATATTCCGTAGCAAGGAAGTGATGCATTTACATTCATTTGAAGTGTAGAGGAGATATACATAACGCGATGCATTGAAATTACATCTTATCATGCGACACAGAACTGATATGCGATATCGCGTTTTATAAAGAGTTAGAAATCTATTGCTTCGATGCGTAGCCATCTAGAAACGCTATTCCGTTGCAAGGAAGTGTGGCATTTACATGCTTTTGAAGTCTAGACAGGGTATACATAACACTTCGTAATGAATATTATATCTTACCATCAAACATAGAAAAGAGCTGCGATATCGCGCTTTAAGAAGCATTACAACACTATTGCTTCGATACGTAGACATCTGGAAACGCTATTTCCTAGCCAAGAAGAGTGACATTTACATTCCTTTGAAGTGTTAACGAGGTATTAATTACAATTCGCAATGAATGTTATATATTATCATGAAACATAGAAATGAGGTGCGACATCGCGTTTTAAGAAGCATTAGAACTCCATTGCTTCGATACATAGACATCTGGAAACGCCATTTCCTAGCAAGGAAGTGTGGCATTTACGTTCTTTTGAAGTGTAGACGAGGTATACCTAACACTTCGCAATGAATATTATATCTCATCATGAAACATAGAAATGGGATGCGATATCGCGTTTTAAGGAGCATTAGAATTCTATTTTTACGATACGTAGACATCTGCAAACAATACTTCCTAGCAAGGAAGTGCCGCATTTACATTCTTTTGAAGTGAATACGAGGTATACATGACACCTCGCATTGAATATTTTATCTTATCATGAAACATAGAAGTGAGATGCCATATCGCGTTTTAAGAGGCATTAGAACACCATTGCTACGATACGTAGACATCTGCAAGCGCTACTTAATCGCAAGGAAGTTTCGCATTTACATTCTCTTGAAGCGAATACGAGGTATACATGACACTTCGCAATGAATATCATATCTTATCATGAAACATAGCAGTGAGATGCGATATCGCGATTTAAGCGATAACCCTATTCCTCCGATGCGTATCTGCAAATGTTATTTCCTAGCAAGGAAGTGTAGCATTTACCTTCTTTTGAAGTGAATACGAGGCATACATAACATTCCACAATGAATATTATATCTTATTACGAAACATAGCAATGAAATACGGCTTCTCGTTTTATGAAGCATTAGAATTCTATTGCTACGATACGTAGACATCTGCAAACAATATTTCCTAGCAAGGAAGTGTCGCATTTACCATTCTTTTGAAATGAATACGAGGTATACATAAACTCCATAATGAATATTATATGTTATCACGAAACATAGAAATGAAATGCGACATCTCGTTTTAGGAAGCATTAGAACTCTATCGCTACGATACCTAGACATCTGCAGACGCTATTTCCTAACAAGGAAGTGTCGCATTTACATTCGTTTGACGTGTAGACGAGGAATACATGACACTTCGCAATGAATATTATATCTTATCATGTAACATAGAAATGAGATGCGATATCGCGTTTTGAGAAGCGTTAGAACTCTATTGCTTCGATACGTAGACATCTGCAGACGCTATTTCCTAGAAAGGAAGTGTCGCATTTACATTTTTTTGAAGTGGATACTAGCTATACATAACACTCCACAATGAATATTATATCTTACCATGAAACACAGAAATGAGTTGCGATATCGCGTTGTAAGGAGCATTAGAACTCTATTGCTACGATACGTAGACACCTGCAGACGCTATTTCCTGGCAAGGAAGTGTCTCATTTACATACTTTTGAAGTGTAGACGAGGAATACATAACACTTCGCAAATCATATTACATCTTACCATGAAACATAGAAATGAGATGCGAATCGCGTTTTAAGAATCATAAGAACTCTATTGCTACGATACGTAGACATCTGCAAACGCTATTTCCTTGCAAGGAAGTGTCGCATTTACATTCATTTGAATCGTAGACGAGGAATGCATAACACTTCGCAATGAATATTATATCTTACCATGAAACATAGATATGAGATGCAATATCTCATTTTAAGAAGCACTTGAACTTTATTGCTTCGATACGTAGACATCTGCAAACGCTATTTCCTTGCAAGGAAGTGTCGCATTTACATTCATTTGAAGTGTAGACGAGGAATACATAACACTTCGCAAATCATATTACATCTTACCATGAAGCATAGAAATGAGATGCGATATCGCGATTTAAGAAGCATTAGAACTCTATTGCTACGATACCTAGACATCTGCAGACGCTACTTCCTAGCAAGGAAGTGTCGCATTTACATTCATTTGAAGTGTAGACGAGGAATACATAACACTTCGCAAATCATATTATATCTTACCATGAAACATAGAAATGAGATGCGATATCGCGTTTTAAGAAGCATTTGAACTCCATTGCTTCGATACGTAAACATCTGCAAACGCTATTTCCTAGCGAGGAAGTGTCGCATTCACATTCATTTGAAGTGTAGAAGAGGAATACGTGACACTTCGCAAATCATATTATATCCTACCATAAAACATAGAAATGAGATGCGATATCGTGTTTTAAGAATCATAAGAACTCTATTGCTACCATACGCAGACATCTGCAAACGCTATTTCCTAGCGAGGAAGTGTCGCATTTACATTCATTTGAAGTGTAGACGAGGAATACATAACACTTCGCAAATCATATTATATCTTACCATGAAACATAGAAATGAGATGCGATATCGCGTTTTAAGAATCATAAGAACTCTATTGCTACGATACGTAGACATCTGCAGTCGCTGTTTCCTTGCAAGGAAGTGTCGCATTTACGTACATTTGAATCGTAGACGAGGAATGCATAACACTTCGCAAATCATATTATATCTTATCATGAAACACAGATATGAGATGCAATATCTCGTTTTAAGAAGCATTTGAACTCCATTGCTTCGATACGTAAACATCTGCAAACGCTATTTCCTAGCGAGGAAGTGTCGCATTCACATTCATTTGAAGTGTAGAAGAGGAATACGTGACACTTCGCAAATCATATTATGTCTTACCATGAAGCATAGAAATGAGATGCGATATCGCGTTTTAAGAATCATAAGAACTCTATTGCTACGATACGTAGACATCTGCAAACGCTATTTCCTTGCAAGGAAGTGTCGCATTTACATTCATTGGAATCGTAGACGAGGAATGCATAACACTTCGCAATGAATATTATATCTTATCATGAAACATATATATGAGATGCAATATCTCGTTTTAAGAAGCATTTGAACTCTATTGCTTCGATACGTAGACATCTGCAAACGCTATTTCCTAGCGAGGAAGTGTCGCATTTACATTCATTTGAAGTGTAGACGAGGAATACATAACACTTCGCAAATCATATTATATCTTACCATGAAACATAGAAATGAGATGCGATATCGCTTTTTAAGGAGCATTAGAACTCTATTGCTACGATAGGTAGATATCTGCAAGCGCTATTTCCTTGCAAGGAAGTGTCGCATTTACATTCATAGTGAATCGTAGACGAGGAATGCATAACACTTCGCAATGAATATTGTATCTTATCATGAAACATAGATATGAGATGCAATATCTCGTTTTAAGAAGCATTTGAGCACTATTGCTTCGATACGTAGACATCTGCAAACGCTAATTCCTTGCAAGGAAGTGTCGCATTTACATTCACTTGAAGTGTAGACGAGGAATACATAACACTTCTCAAATCATATTATATCTTACCATGAAACATAGAAATGAGATGCGATATCGCGTTTTAAGAAGCACTAGAAAGCTATTGCTACGATACGTAGACATCTGCAAACGCTATTTCCTAGCGAGGAAGTATCTCATTCACATTCATTTGAAGTGTAGACGAGGAATACATAACACTTCGCAAATCATGTTATATCTTACCATGAAACATAGAAATGAGATGCGATATCGCGTTTTAAGAATCATATGAAATCTATTGCTACGATACGTAGACATCTGCAATCGCTATTTCCTAGCGAGGCAGTGTCGCATTCACATTCATTTGAAGTGTAGAAGAGGAATACGTGACACTTCGCAAATCATATTATATCTTACCATGAAACATAGAAATGAGATGCGATATCGCGTTTTAAGAAGCATTAGAACTCTATTGCTACGATACCTAGATATCTACAGACGCTACTTCCTAGCAAGGAAGTGTCGCATTTACATTCATTTGAAGTGTAGACGAGGAATACATGACACTTCGCAAATCATATTATATCATACCATGAAACATAGAAATGAGATGCGATATCGTGTTTTAAGAAGCATTAGAAAGCTATTGCTACGATACGTAGACATCTGCAAACGCTATTTCCCAGCGAGGAAGTATCGCTTTCACATTCATTTGAAGTGTAGACGGGGAATACATAACACTTCGCAAATCATGTTATATCTTAACATGAAACATAGAAATGAGTTGCGATATCGCGTTTTAAGAAGCATTTGAAAGCTATTGCTACGATACGTAGACATCTGCAAACGCTATTTCCTAGCGAGGAAGTATCGCATTCACATTCATTTGAAGTGTAGACGAGGAATGCATAACACTTCACAAATCATGTTATATCTTACCATGGAACATAGAAATGAGATGCGATATCGCGTTTTAAGAATCATATGAACTCTATTGCTACTATACCTAGACATCTGAAAACGCTATTTCCTTGCAAGGAATTGTCGCATTTACATTCATTTGAAGTGTAGACGAGGAATACATAACACTTCGCAAATCATATTATACCTTACCATGAAACATAGAAATGAGATGCGATATCGCGTTTTAAGTATCATATGAACTCTATTGCTACGATACGTAGACATCTGCAATCGCTATTTCCTTGCAAGGAAGTGTCGCATTTACTTTCACTTGAATCGTAGACGAGGAATGCATAACACTTCGCAATGAATATTACATCTTACCATGAAACATAGGAATGAGATGCGATATCTCGCTTTAAGATGCATTAGAAATCTATTGCTACGATACGTAGACATCTGTAAACGCTATTTCCTAGCGAGGAAGTGTCGCATTCACATTCATTTGAAGTGTAGAAGAGGAATACGTGACACTTCGCAAATCATATTATATCTTACCATGAAACATAGAAATGAGATGCGATATCGCGTTATAAGAATCAGAAGAACTCTATTGCTACGATACGTAGACAACTGCAAACGCTATTTCCTTGCAAGGAAGTGTCGCATTTACATTCATTGGAATCGTAGACGTGGAATGCATAACACTTCGCAAATCATGTTATATCTTACCATGAAACATAGAAATGAGATGCGATATCGCGTTTTAAGAATCATATGAACTCTATTGCTACGATAGGTAGACATCTGCAAACGCTATTTCCTAGCGAGGAAGTGTCGCATTCGCATTCATTTCAAGTGTAGAGGAGGAATACATGGCACTTCGCAAATCATATTATATCTTACCATGAAACATAGAAATGAGATGCGATATCGCGTTTTAAGAAGCATTAGAACTCTATTGCTACGAAAGGTAGACATCTGCAAACGCTATTTCCTTGCAAGGAAGTGTCGCATTTACATTAATTTGAATGGTAGACGAGGAGTGCATAACAATTCGCAATGAATATTATATCGTATCATGAAACATAGAAATGAGATGCGATATCGCGTTTTAAGAAGCATTAGAACTCTATTGCTATGATACCTAGACATCTGCAAACGCTATTTCCTTGCAAGGAAGTGTCGCATTTACATTCATTTGAATCGTAGACGAGGAATGCATAACACTTCGCAATGAATATTATATCTTATCATGAAAACTTGATATGAGATGCAATATCTCGTTTTAAGAAGCATTTGAACTCTATTGCTTCGATACGTAGACATCTGCAAACGCTATTTCCTTGCAAGGAAGTGTCGCATTTACATTCATTTGAAGTGCAGACGAGGAATACATGACACTTAGCAAATCATATTATATCTTACCATGAAACATAGAAATGAGTTGCGATATCGCGTTTTAAGAAGCATTAGAATTCTATTGCTACGATAGGTAGACATCTGCAAACGCTATTTCCTTGCAAGGAAGTGTCGCACTTACATTCATTTGAAGTGTAGACGAGGAATACATAACACTTCGCAAATCATATTATATCTTACCATGAAACATAGAAATGAGATGCGATATCGCGTTTTAAGAAGCATTAGAACTCTATTGCTACGAAAGGTAGACATCTGTAAACGCTATTTCCTTGCAAGGAAGTGTCGCATTTACATTCATTTGAATCGTAGACGAGGAATGCATAACACTTCGCAATGAATATTGTATCTTATCACGAAACATAGATATGAGATACAATATCTCGTTTTAAGAAGCATTTGAGCTCTATTGCTTCGATACGTAGACATCTGCAAACGCTAATTCCTTGCAAGGAAGTGTCGCATTTACATTCATTTGAAGTGTAGACGAGGAATACATAACACTTCTCAAATCATATTTTATCTTACCACGAAACATAGAAATGAGATGCGATATCGAGTTTTAAGAAGCATTAGAAAGCTATTGCTACGATACGTAGACATCCGCAAACGCTATTTCCTAGCGAGGAAGTATCGCATTCACATTCATTTGAAGTGTAGACGAGGAATACATAACACTTCGCAAATCATGTTATATCTTACCATGAAACATAGAAATGAGATGCGATATCGCATTCTAAGAAGCATTAGAACTCTATTGCTACGATACCTAGACATCTGCAGACGCTATTTCCTAGCAAGGAAGTGTCGCATTTACATTCATTTGAAGTGTAGAAGAGGAATACATGACACTTTGCAAATCATATTATATCTTACCATGAAAGATAGAAATGAGATGCGATATCGCGTTTTAAGAAGCATCAGAAAGCTAATGCTACGATACGTAGACATCTGCAAACGCTGTTTCCTAGCGAGGAAGTATCGCATTCACATTCATTTGAAGTGTAGACGAGGAAAACATAACACTTCGCAAATCATATTATATCTTACCATGGAACATAGAAATGAGATGCAATTTCGCGCTTTAAGAATCATAAGAACACTATTGCTACGATACGTAGACATCTGCAAACGCTATTTCCTTGCAAGGAAGTGTCGCATTTACAATCATTTGAAGTGCGGACGAGGAATACATAACACTTCGCAAATCAAATTATATCTTACCATGAAACATAGAAATGAGATACGATATCGCGTTTTAAGAAGCATTAGAACTCTATTGCTACGATAGGTAGACATCTGCAAACGCTATTTCCTTGCAAGGAATTGTCGCATTTACATTCATTTGAAGTGTAGACGAGGAATACACAACACTTCGCAAATCATATTATACCTTACCATGAAACATAGAAATGAGATGCGATATCGCGTTTTAAGAATCATATGAACTCTATTGCTACGATACGTAGACATCTGCAATCGCTATTTCCTTGCAAGGAAGTGTCGCATTTACTTTCACTTGAATCGTAGACGAGGAATGCATAACACTTCGCAATGAATATTACATCTTACCATGAAACATAGGAATGAGATGCGATTTCTCGCTTTAAGATGCATTAGAAATCTATTGCTACGATACGTAGACATCTGCAAACGCTATTTCCTAGCGAGGAAGTGTCGCATTCACATTCATTTGAAGTGTAGAAGAGGAATACGTGACACTTCGCAAATCATATTATATCTTACCATGAAACATAGAAATGAGATGCGATATCGCGTTATAAGAATCAGAAGAACTCTATTGCTACGATACGTAGACATCTGCAAACGCTATTTCCTTGCAAGGAAGTGTCGCATTTACATTCATTGGAATCGTAGACGTGGAATGCATAACACTTCGCAAATCATGTTATATCTTACCATGAAACATAGAAATGAGATGCGATATCGCGTTTTAAGAATCATATGAACTCTATTGCTACGATAGGTAGACATCTGCAAACGCTATTTCCTAGCGAGGAAGTGTCGCATTCGCATTCATTTCAAGTGTAGAGGAGGAATACATGGCACTTCGCAAATCATATTATATCTTACCATGAAACATAGAAATGAGATGCGATATCGCGTTTTAAGAAGCATTAGAACTCTATTGCTACGAAAGGTAGACATCTGCAAACGCTATTTCCTTGCAAGGAAGTGTCGCATTTACATTAATTTGAATGGTAGACGAGGAGTGCATAACAATTCGCAATGAATATTATATCGTATCATGAAACATAGAAATGAGATGCGATATCGCGTTTTAAGAAGCATTAGAACTCTATTGCTATGATACCTAGACATCTGCAAACGCTATTTCCTTGCAAGGAAGTGTCGCATTTACATTCATTTGAATCGTAGACGAGGAATGCATAACACTTCGCAATGAATATTATATCTTATCATGAAAACTTGATATGAGATGCAATATCTCGTTTTAAGAAGCATTTGAACTCTATTGCTTCGATACGTAGACATCTGCAAACGCTATTTCCTTGCAAGGAAGTGTCGCATTTACATTCATTTGAAGTGCAGACGAGGAATACATAACACTTAGCAAATCATATTATATCTTACCATGAAACATAGAAATGAGTTGCGATATCGCGTTTTAAGAAGCATTAGAATTCTATTGCTACGATAGGTAGACATCTGCAAACGCTATTTCCTTGCAAGGAAGTGTCGCACTTACATTCATTTGAAGTGTAGACGAGGAATACATAACACTTCGCAAATCATATTATATCTTACCATGAAACATAGAAATGAGATGCGATATCGCGTTTCAAGAATCATAAGAACTCTATTGCTACGATACGTAGACATCTGCAAACGCTATTTCCTTGCAAGGAAGTGTCGCATTTACATTCATTTGAATCGTAGACGAGGAATGCATAACACTTCGCAATGAATATTGTATCTTATCACGAAACATAGATATGAGATACAATATCTCGTTTTAAGAAGCATTTGAGCTCTATTGCTTCGATACGTAGACATCTGCAAACGCTAATTCCTTGCAAGGAAGTGTCGCATTTACATTCATTTGAAGTGTAGACGAGGAATACATAACACTTCTCAAATCATATTTTATCTTACCACGAAACATAGAAATGAGATGCGATATCGAGTTTTAAGAAGCATTAGAAAGCTATTGCTACGATACGTAGACATCCGCAAACGCTATTTCCTAGCGAGGAAGTATCGCATTCACATTCATTTGAAGTGTAGACGAGGAATACATAACACTTCGCAAATCATGTTATATCTTACCATGAAACATAGAAATGAGATGCGATATCGCATTCTAAGAAGCATTAGAACTCTATTGCTACGATACCTAGACATCTGCAGACGCTATTTCCTAGCAAGGAAGTGTCGCATTTACATTCATTTGAAGTGTAGAAGAGGAATACATGACACTTTGCAAATCATATTATATCTTACCATGAAAGATAGAAATGAGATGCGATATCGCGTTTTAAGAAGCATCAGAAAGCTAATGCTACGATACGTAGACATCTGCAAACGCTGTTTCCTAGCGAGGAAGTATCGCATTCACATTCATTTGAAGTGTAGACGAGGAAAACATAACACTTCGCAAATCATATTATATCTTACCATGGAACATAGAAATGAGATGCGATATCGCGCTTTAAGAATCATAAGAACACTATTGCTACGATACGTAGACATCTGCAAACGCTATTTCCTTGCAAGGAAGTGTCGCATTTACAATCATTTGAAGTGCGGACGAGAAATACATAACACTTCGCAAATCAAATTATATCTTACCATGAAACATAGAAATGAGATACGATATCGCGTTTTAAGAAGCATTAGAACTCTATTGCTACGATAGGTAGACATCTGCAAACGCTATTTCCTTGCAAGGAAGTGTCGCATTTACATTAATTTGAATGGTAGACGAGGAGTGCGTAACAATTCGCAATGAATATTATATCTTATCATGAAACATAGAAATGAGATGCGATATCGCGTCTTAAGAAGCATTAGAACTCTATCGCTACGATACCTAGACATCTGCAGACGCTATTTCCTAGCAAGGAAGTGTCGCATTTACATTCATTTAAAGTGTAGAGGAGGAATACATAACACTTCGCAAATCATATTACATCTTACCATGAAACATAGAAATGAGATGCGATATCGCGTTTTAAGAAGCACTAGAACTCTATTGCTACGATACCTAGACATCTGCAAACGCATTTTCCTTGCAAGGAAGTGTCGCATTTACATTCATTTGAATCGTAGACGAGGAATGCATAACACTTCGCAATGAATATTATATCTTATCATGAAACATAGATATGAGATGCAATATCTCGTTCTAAGAAGCATTTGAACTCTATTGCTTCGATACGTAGATATCTGCAAACGCTATTTCCTTGCAAGGAAGTGTCGCATTTACATTCATTTGAAGTGTCGACGAGGAATACATAACACTTCGCAAATCATATTACATCTTACCATGATACATAGAAATGAGATGCGATATCGCGTTTTATGAAGCATTAGAACTCTATTGCTACGAAACCTAGATATCTGCAGACGCTATTTCCTAGCAAGGAAGTGTCGCATTTACATTCATTTGAAGTGTAGAAGAGGAATACATGACACTTCGCAAATCATATTATATCTTACCATGAAAGATAGAAATGAGATGGGATATCGCGATTTAAGAAGCATTAGAAAGCTAATGCTACGATACGTAGACATCTGCAAACGCTATTTCCTTGCAAGGAAGTGTCGCATTTACATTCATTTGAATCGTAGACGAGGAATGCATAACACTTCGCAATGAATATTATATCTTATCATGAAACATAGATATGAGATGCAATATCTCGCTTTAAGAAGCAATTGAACTCTATTGCTACGATACCTAGACATCTGCAGATGCAATTTCCTAGCAAAGAAGTGTCGCATTTACATTCATTTGAAGTGTAGACGAGGAATACATGACACTTCGCAATGAATATTACATCGTACCATGAAACATAGAAATGAGATGCGATATCTCGCTTTAAGATGCATTAGAAATCTATTGCTAGGATACGTAGACATCTGCAAACGCCATTTCCTAGCGAGGAAGTGTCGCATTCACATTCATTTGAAGTGTAGAAGAGGAATACATGACACTTCGCAAATCATATTATATCTTACCATGAAAGATAGAAATGAGATGCGATATCGCGTTTTAAGAAGCATTAGAAAGCTAATGCTACGATACGTAGACATCTGCAAACGCTATTTCCTAGCGAGGAAATATCGCATTCACATTCATTTGAAGTGTAGACGAGGAATATATAACACTTAGCAAATCATACTATATCTTACCATGAAACATAGAAATGAGTTGCGATATCGCGTTTTAAGAAGCATTAGAAATCTATTGCTACGATAGGTAGACATCTGCAAACGCTATTTCCTTGCAAGGAAGTGTCGCACTTACATTCATTTGAAGTGCAGACGAGGAATACATAACACTTCGCAAACCATATTATATCTTACCATGAAACATAGAAATGAGATGCGATATCGCGTTTTAAGAAGCATTAGAACTCTATTGCTACGAAAGGTAGACATCTGCAATCGCTATTTCCTTGCAAGGAAGTGTCGCATTTACATTAATTTGAATGGTAGACGAGGAGTGCGTAACAATTCGCAATGACTATTATATCTTATCATGAAACATAGAAATGAGATGCGATATCGCGTCTTAAGAAGCATTAGAACTCTATCGCTACGATACCTAGATATCTGCAGACGCTATTTCCTAGCAAGGAAGTGTCGCATTTACATTCATTTGAAGTGTAGATGAGGAATACATGACACTTCGCAAATCATATTATATCTTACCATGAAAGATAGAAATGAGGTGCGATATCGCGTTTTAAGAGGCATTAGAAAGCTAATGCTACGATACGTAGACAACTGCAAACGCTATTTCCTAGCGAGGAACTATCGCATTCACATTCATTTGAAGTGTAGACGAGGAATACATAACACTTAGCAAATCATACTATATCTTACCATGAAACATAGAAATGAGATGCGATATCGCGTTTTGAGAAGCTTTGGAACTCTATTGCTTCGATACGTAGACATCTGCAGACGCTATTTCCTAGAAAGGAAGTGTCGCATTTACATTTTTTTGAAGTGGATACTAGCTATACATAACACTCCACAATGAATATTATATCTTACCATGAAACACAGAAATGAGTTGCGATATCGCGTTGTAAGGAGCATTAGAACTCTATTGCTACGATACGTAGACACCTGCAGACGCTATTTCCTGGCAAGGAAGTGTCTCATTTACATACTTTTGAAGTGTAGACGAGGAATACATAACACTTCGCAAATCATATTACATCTTACCATGAAACATAGAAATGAGATGCGAATCGCGTTTTAAGAATCATAAGAACTCTATTGCTACGATACGTAGACATCTGCAAACGCTATTTCCTTGCAAGGAAGTGTCGCATTTACATTCATTTGAATCGTAGACGAGGAATGCATAACACTTCGCAATGAATATTATATCTTACCATGAAACATAGATATGAGATGCAATATCTCATTTTAAGAAGCACTTGAACTTTATTGCTTCGATACGTAGACATCTGCAAACGCTATTTCCTTGCAAGGAAGTGTCGCATTTACATTCATTTGAAGTGTAGACGAGGAATACATAACACTTCGCAAATCATATTACATCTTACCATGAAGCATAGAAATGAGATGCGATATCGCGATTTAAGAAGCATTAGAACTCTATTGCTACGATACCTAGACATCTGCAGACGCTACTTCCTAGCAAGGAAGTGTCGCATTTACATTCATTTGAAGTGTAGACGAGGAATACATAACACCTCGCAAATCATATTATATCTTACCATGAAACATAGAAATGAGATGCGATTTCGCGTTTTAAGAAGCATTAGAAAGCTATTGCTACGATACGTAGACATCTGCAAACGCTATTTCCTAGCGAGGAAGTATCTCATTCACATTCATTTGAAGTGTAGACGAGGAATACATAACACTTCGCAAATCATGTTATATCTTACCATGAAACATAGAAATGAAATGCGATATCGCGTTTTAAGAATCATATGAACTCTGTTGCTACGATACGTAGACACCTGCAATCGCTATTTCCTTGCAAGGAAGTGTCGCATTTACTTTCACTTGAATCGTAGACGAGGAATGCATGACACTTCGCAATGAATATTACATCTTACCCTGAAACATAGAAACGAGATGCGATATCTCGCTTTAAGAAGCATTTGAACTCTATTGCTTCGATACGTAGACATCTGCAAACGCTATTTCCTTGCAAGGAAGTGTCGCATTTACATTCATTTGAAGTGCAGACGAGGAATATATAACACCTCGCAAATCATATTGCATCTTACCATGAAACATAGAAATAAGATGCGATATCGCGTTTTAAGAAGCATTAGAGAGCTAATGCTACGATTCGTAGACATCTGCAACCGCTATTTCCTAGCGAGGAAGTATCGCATTCACATTCATTTGAAGTGTAGACGAGGAAAACCTAACACTTCGCAAATCATGTTATATCTTACCATGAAACATAGAAATGAGATGCGATATCGCGTTTTAAGAATCATATGAAATCTATTGCTACGATACGTAGACATCTGCAATCGCTATTTCCTAGCGAGGCAGTGTCGCATTCACATTCATTTGAAGTGTAGAAGAGGAATACGTGACACTTCGCAAATCATATTATATCTTACCATGAAACATAGAAATGAGATGCGATATCGCGTTTTAAGAAGCATTAGAACTCTATTGCTACGATACCTAGATATCTACAGACGCTACTTCCTAGCAAGGAAGTGTCGCATTTACATTCATTTGAAGTGTAGACGAGGAATACATGACACTTCGCAAATCATATTATATCATACCATGAAACATAGAAATGAGATGCGATATCGTGTTTTAAGAAGCATTAGAAAGCTATTGCTACGATACGTAGACATCTGCAAACGCTATTTCCCAGCGAGGAAGTATCGCTTTCACATTCATTTGAAGTGTAGACGGGGAATACATAACACTTCGCAAATCATGTTATATCTTACCATGAAACATAGAAATGAGTTGCGATATCGCGTTTTAAGAAGCATTTGAAAGCTATTGCTACGATACGTAGACATCTGCAAACGCTATTTCCTAGCGAGGAAGTATCGCATTCACATTCATTTGAAGTGTAGACGAGGAATGCATAACACTTCACAAATCATGTTATATCTTACCATGGAACATAGAAATGAGATGCGATATCGCGTTTTAAGAATCATATGAACTCTATTGCTACTATACCTAGACATCTGAAAACGCTATTTCCTTGCAAGGAATTGTCGCATTTACATTCATTTGAAGTGTAGACGAGGAATACATAACACTTCGCAAATCATATTATACCTTACCATGAAACATAGAAATGAGATGCGATATCGCGTTTTAAGAATCATATGAACTCTATTGCTACGATACGTAGACATCTGCAATCGCTATTTCCTTGCAAGGAAGTGTCGCATTTACTTTCACTTGAATCGTAGACGAGGAATGCATAACACTTCGCAATGAATATTACATCTTACCATGAAACATAGGAATGAGATGCGATATCTCGCTTTAAGATGCATTAGAAATCTATTGCTACGATACGTAGACATCTGCAAACGCTATTTCCTAGCGAGGAAGTGTCGCATTCACATTCATTTGAAGTGTAGAAGAGGAATACGTGACACTTCGCAAATCATATTATATCTTACCATGAAACATAGAAATGAGATGCGATATCGCGTTATAAGAATCAGAAGAACTCTATTGCTACGATACGTAGACATCTGCAAACGCTATTTCCTTGCAAGGAAGTGTCGCATTTACATTCATTGGAATCGTAGACGTGGAATGCATAACACTTCGCAAATCATGTTATATCTTACCATGAAACATAGAAATGAGATGCGATATCGCGTTTTAAGAATCATATGAACTCTATTGCTACGATAGGTAGACATCTGCAAACGCTATTTCCTAGCGAGGAAGTGTCGCATTCGCATTCATTTCAAGTGTAGAGGAGGAATACATGGCACTTCGCAAATCATATTATATCTTACCATGAAACATAGAAATGAGATGCGATATCGCGTTTTAAGAAGCATTAGAACTCTATTGCTACGAAAGGTAGACATCTGCAAACGCTATTTCCTTGCAAGGAAGTGTCGCATTTACATTAATTTGAATGGTAGACGAGGAGTGCATAACAATTCGCAATGAATATTATATCGTATCATGAAACATAGAAATGAGATGCGATATCGCGTTTTAAGAAGCATTAGAACTCTATTGCTATGATACCTAGACATCTGCAAACGCTATTTCCTTGCAAGGAAGTGTCGCATTTACATTCATTTGAATCGTAGACGAGGAATGCATAACACTTCGCAATGAATATTATATCTTATCATGAAAACTTGATATGAGATGCAATATCTCGTTTTAAGAAGCATTTGAACTCTATTGCTTCGATACCTAGACATCTGCAAACGCTATTTCCTTGCAAGGAAGTGTCGCATTTACATTCATTTGAAGTGCAGACGAGGAATACATAACACTTAGCAAATCATATTATATCTTACCATGAAACATAGAAATGAGTTGCGATATCGCGTTTTAAGAAGCATTAGAATTCTATTGCTACGATAGGTAGACATCTGCAAACGCTATTTCCTTGCAAGGAAGTGTCGCACTTACATTCATTTGAAGTGTAGACGAGGAATACATAACACTTCGCAAATCATATTATATCTTACCATGAAACATAGAAATGAGATGCGATATCGCGTTTCAAGAATCATAAGAACTCTATTGCTACGATACGTAGACATCTGCAAACGCTATTTCCTTGCAAGGAAGTGTCGCATTTACATTCATTTGAAGTGCAGACGAGGAATACATAACACTTCGCAAATCATATTATATCTTACCATGAAACATAGAAATGAGATGCGATATCGCGTTTTAAGAAGCATTAGAACTCTATTGCTACGAAAGGTAGACATCTGTAAACGCTATTTCCTTGCAAGGAAGTGTCGCATTTACATTCATTTGAATCGTAGACGAGGAATGCATAACACTTCGCAATGAATATTGTATCTTATCACGAAACATAGATATGAGATACAATATCTCGTTTTAAGAAGCATTTGAGCTCTATTGCTTCGATACGTAGACATCTGCAAACGCTAATTCCTTGCAAGGAAGTGTCGCATTTACATTCATTTGAAGTGTAGACGAGGAATACATAACACTTCTCAAATCATATTTTATCTTACCACGAAACATAGAAATGAGATGCGATATCGAGTTTTAAGAAGCATTAGAAAGCTATTGCTACGATACGTAGACATCCGCAAACGCTATTTCCTAGCGAGGAAGTATCGCATTCACATTCATTTGAAGTGTAGACGAGGAATACATAACACTTCGCAAATCATGTTATATCTTACCATGAAACATAGAAATGAGATGCGATATCGCATTCTAAGAAGCATTAGAACTCTATTGCTACGATACCTAGACATCTGCAGACGCTATTTCCTAGCAAGGAAGTGTCGCATTTACATTCATTTGAAGTGTAGAAGAGGAATACATGACACTTTGCAAATCATATTATATCTTACCATGAAAGATAGAAATGAGATGCGATATCGCGTTTTAAGAAGCATTAGAAAGCTATTGCTACGATACGTAGACATCCGCAAACGCTATTTCCTAGCGAGGAAGTATCGCATTCACATTCATTTGAAGTGTAGACGAGGAATACATAACACTTCGCAAATCATGTTATATCTTACCATGAAACATAGAAATGAGATGCGATATCGCATTCTAAGAAGCATTAGAACTCTATTGCTACGATACCTAGACATCTGCAGACGCTATTTCCTAGCAAGGAAGTGTCGCATTTACATTCATTTGAAGTGTAGAAGAGGAATACATGACACTTTGCAAATCATATTATATCTTACCATGAAAGATAGAAATGAGATGCGATATCGCGTTTTAAGAAGCATCAGAAAGCTAATGCTACGATACGTAGACATCTGCAAACGCTGTTTCCTAGCGAGGAAGTATCGCATTCACATTCATTTGAAGTGTAGACGAGGAAAACATAACACTTCGCAAATCATATTATATCTTACCATGGAACATAGAAATGAGATGCGATATCGCGCTTTAAGAATCATAAGAACACTATTGCTACGATACGTAGACATCTGCAAACGCTATTTCCTTGCAAGGAAGTGTCGCATTTACAATCATTTGAAGTGCGGACGAGGAATACATAACACTTCGCAAATCAAATTATATCTTACCATGAAACATAGAAATGAGATACGATATCGCGTTTTAAGAAGCATTAGAACTCTATTGCTACGATAGGTAGACATCTGCAAACGCTATTTCCTTGCAAGGAAGTGTCGCATTTACATTAATTTGAATGGTAGACGAGGAGTGCGTAACAATTCGCAATGAATATTATATCTTATCATGAAACATAGAAATGAGATGCGATATCGCGTCTTAAGAAGCATTAGAACTCTATCGCTACGATACCTAGACATCTGCAGACGCTATTTCCTAGCAAGGAAGTGTCGCATTTACATTCATTTAAAGTGTAGAGGAGGAATACATAACACTTCGCAAATCATATTACATCTTACCATGAAACATAGAAATGAGATGCGATATCGCGTTTTAAGAAGCACTAGAACTCTATTGCTACGATACCTAGACATCTGCAAACGCATTTTCCTTGCAAGGAAGTGTCGCATTTACATTCATTTGAATCGTAGACGAGGAATGCATAACACTTCGCAATGAATATTATATCTTATCATGAAACATAGATATGAGATGCAATATCTCGTTCTAAGAAGCATTTGAACTCTATTGCTTCGATACGTAGATATCTGCAAACGCTATTTCCTTGCAAGGAAGTGTCGCATTTACATTCATTTGAAGTGTCGACGAGGAATACATAACACTTCGCGAATCATATTACATCTTACCATGATACATAGAAATGAGATGCGATATCGCGTTTTAAGAAGCATTAGAACTCTATTGCTACGAAACCTAGATATCTGCAGACGCTATTTCCTAGCAAGGAAGTGTCGCATTTACATTCATTTGAAGTGTAGAAGAGGAATACATGACACTTCGCAAATCATATTATATCTTACCATGAAAGATAGAAATGTGATGGGATATCGCGATTTAAGAAGCATTAGAAAGCTAATGCTACGATACGTAGACATCTGCAAACGCTATTCCTTGCAAGGAAGTGTCGCATTTACATTCATTTGAATCGTAGACGAGGAATGCATAACACTTCGCAATGAATATTATATCTTATCATGAAACATAGATATGAGATGCAATATCTCGCTTTAAGAAGCAATTGAACTCTATTGCTACGATACCTAGACATCTGCAGATGCAATTTCCTAGCAAAGAAGTGTCGCACTTACATTCATTTGAAGTGTAGACGAGGAATACATGACACTCGCAATGAATATTACATCGTACCATGAAACATAGAAATGAGATGCGATATCTCGCTTTAAGATGCATTAGAAATCTATTGCTAGGATACGTAGACATCTGCAAACGCCATTTCCTAGCGAGGAAGTGTCGCATTCACATTCATTTGAAGTGTAGAAGAGGAATACATGACACTTCGCAAATCATATTATATCTTACCATGAAAGATAGAAATGAGATGCGATATCGCGTTTTAAGAAGCATTAGAAAGCTAATGCTACGATACGTAGACATCTGCAAACGCTATTTCCTAGCGAGGAAATATCGCATTCACATTCATTTGAAGTGTAGACGAGGAATATATAACACTTAGCAAATCATACTATATCTTACCATGAAACATAGAAATGAGTTGCGATATCGCGTTTTAAGAAGCATTAGAAATCTATTGCTACGATAGGTAGACATCTGCAAAACGCTATTTCCTTGCAAGGAAGTGTCGCACTTACATTCATTTGAAGTGCAGACGAGGAATACATAACACTTCGCAAACCATATTATATCTTACCATGAAACATAGAAATGAGATGCGATATCGCGTTTTAAGAAGCATTAGAACTCTATTGCTACGAAAGGTAGACATCTGCAATCGCTATTTCCTTGCAAGGAAGTGTCGCATTTACATTAATTTGAATGGTAGACGAGGAGTGCGTAACAATTCGCAATGACTATTATATCTTATCATGAAACATAGAAATGAGATGCGATATCGCGTCTTAAGAAGCATTAGAACTCTATCGCTACGATACCAAATATCTGCAGACGCTATTTCCTAGCAAGGAAGTGTCGCATTTACATTCATTTGAAGTGTAGATGAGGAATACATGACACTTCGCAAATCATATTATATCTTACCATGAAAGATAGAAATGAGGTGCGATATCGCGTTTTAAGAAGCATTAGAAAGCTAATGCTACGATACGTAGACATCTGCAAACGCCAATTCCTTGCAAGGAAGTGTCGCATTTACATTCATTTGAAGTGTAGACGAGGAATACATAACACTTCGCAAATCATATTATATCTTACCATGAAACATAGAAATGAGATGCGATATCGCGTTTTAAGAAGCATTTGAACTCCATTGCTTCGATACGTAAACATCTGCAAACGCTATTTCCTAGCGAGGAAGTGTCGCATTCACATTCATTTGAAGTGTAGAAGAGGAATACGTGACACTTCGCAAATCATATTATATCCTACCATAAAACATAGAAATGAGATGCGATATCGTGTTTTAAGAATCATAAGAACTCTATTGCTACCATACGCAGACATCTGCAAACGCTATTTCCTAGCGAGGAAGTGTCGCATTTACATTCATTTGAAGTGTAGACGAGGAATACATAACACTTCGCAAATCATATTATATCTTACCATGAAACATAGAAATGAGATGCGATATCGCGTTTTAAGAATCATAAGAACTCTATTGCTACGATACGTAGACATCTGCAGTCGCTGTTTCCTTGCAAGGAAGTGTCGCATTTACGTACATTTGAATCGTAGACGAGGAATGCATAACACTTCGCAAATCATATTATATCTTATCATGAAACACAGATATGAGATGCAATATCTCGTTTTAAGAAGCATTTGAACTCCATTGCTTCGATACGTAAACATCTGCAAACGCTATTTCCTAGCGAGGAAGTGTCGCATTCACATTCATTTGAAGTGTAGAAGAGGAATACGTGACACTTCGCAAATCATATTATGTCTTACCATGAAGCATAGAAATGAGATGCGATATCGCGTTTTAAGAATCATAAGAACTCTATTGCTACGATACGTAGACATCTGCAAACGCTATTTCCTTGCAAGGAAGTGTCGCATTTACATTCATTGGAATCGTAGACGAGGAATGCATAACACTTCGCAATGAATATTATATCTTATCATGAAACATATATATGAGATGCAATATCTCGTTTTAAGAAGCATTTGAACTCTATTGCTTCGATACGTAGACATCTGCAAACGCTATTTCCTAGCGAGGAAGTGTCGCATTTACATTCATTTGAAGTGTAGACGAGGAATACATAACACTTCGCAAATCATATTATATCTTACCATGAAACATAGAAATGAGATGCGATATCGCTTTTTAAGGAGCATTAGAACTCTATTGCTACGATAGGTAGATATCTGCAAGCGCTATTTCCTTGCAAGGAAGTGTCGCATTTACATTCATAGTGAATCGTAGACGAGGAATGCATAACACTTCGCAATGAATATTGTATCTTATCATGAAACATAGATATGAGATGCAATATCTCGTTTTAAGAAGCATTTGAGCACTATTGCTTCGATACGTAGACATCTGCAAACGCTAATTCCTTGCAAGGAAGTGTCGCATTTACATTCACTTGAAGTGTAGACGAGGAATACATAACACTTCTCAAATCATATTATATCTTACCATGAAACATAGAAATGAGATGCGATATCGCGTTTTAAGAAGCACTAGAAAGCTATTGCTACGATACGTAGACATCTGCAAACGCTATTTCCTAGCGAGGAAGTATCTCATTCACATTCATTTGAAGTGTAGACGAGGAATACATAACACTTCGCAAATCATGTTATATCTTACCATGAAACATAGAAATGAAATGCGATATCGCGTTTTAAGAATCATATGAACTCTGTTGCTACGATACGTAGACACTTGCAATCGCTATTTCCTTGCAAGGAAGTGTCGCATTTACTTTCACTTGAATCGTAGACGAGGAATGCATGACACTTCGCAATGAATATTACATCTTACCCTGAAACATAGAAACGAGATGCGATATATCGCTTTAAGAAGCATTTGAACTCTATTGCTTCGATACGTAGACATCTGCAAACGCTATTTCCTTGCAAGGAAGTGTCGCATTTACATTCATTTGAAGTGCAGACGAGGAATATATAACACCTCGCAAATCATATTACATCTTACCATGAAACATAGAAATAAGATGCGATATCGCGTTTTAAGAAGCATTAGAGAGCTAATGCTACGATTCGTAGACATCTGCAACCGCTATTTCCTAGCGAGGAAGTATCGCATTCACATTCATTTGAAGTGTAGACGAGGAAAACCTAACACTTCGCAAATCATGTTATATCTTACCATGAAACATAGAAATGAGATGCGATATCGCGTTTTAAGAATCATATGAAATCTATTGCTACGATACGTAGACATCTGCAATCGCTATTTCCTAGCGAGGCAGTGTCGCATTCACATTCATTTGAAGTGTAGAAGAGGAATACGTGACACTTCGCAAATCATATTATATCTTACCATGAAACATAGAAATGAGATGCGATATCGCGTTTTAAGAAGCATTAGAACTCTATTGCTACGATACCTAGATATCTACAGACGCTACTTCCTAGCAAGGAAGTGTCGCATTTACATTCATTTGAAGTGTAGACGAGGAATACATGACACTTCGCAAATCATATTATATCATACCATGAAACATAGAAATGAGATGCGATATCGTGTTTTAAGAAGCATTAGAAAGCTATTGCTACTATACGTAGACATCTGCAAACGCTATTTCCCAGCGAGGAAGTATCGCTTTCACATTCATTTGAAGTGTAGACGGGGAATACATAACACTTCGCAAATCATGTTATATCTTACCATGAAACATAGAAATGAGTTGCGATATCGCGTTTTAAGAAGCATTTGAAAGCTATTGCTACGATACGTAGACATCTGCAAACGCTATTTCCTAGCGAGGAAGTATCGCATTCACATTCATTTGAAGTGTAGACGAGGAATGCATAACACTTCACAAATCATGTTATATCTTACCATGGAACATAGAAATGAGATGCGATATCGCGTTTTAAGAATCATATGAACTCTATTGCTACTATACCTAGACATCTGAAAACGCTATTTCCTTGCAAGGAATTGTCGCATTTACATTCATTTGAAGTGTAGACGAGGAATACATAACACTTCGCAAATCATATTATACCTTACCATGAAACATAGAAATGAGATGCGATATCGCGTTTTAAGAATCATATGAACTCTATTGCTACGATACGTAGACATCTGCAATCGCTATTTCCTTGCAAGGAAGTGTCGCATTTACTTTCACTTGAATCGTAGACGAGGAATGCATAACACTTCGCAATGAATATTACATCTTACCATGATACATAGGAATGAGATGCGATATCTCGCTTTAAGATGCATTAGAAATCTATTGCTACGATACGTAGACATCTGCAAACGCTATTTCCTAGCGAGGAAGTGTCGCATTCACATTCATTTGAAGTGTAGAAGAGGAATACGTGACACTTCGCAAATCATATTATATCTTACCATGAAACATAGAAATGAGATGCGATATCGCGTTATAAGAATCAGAAGAACTCTATTGCTACGATACGTAGACATCTGCAAACGCTATTTCCTTGCAAGGAAGTGTCGCATTTACATTCATTGGAATCGTAGACGTGGAATGCATAACACTTCGCAAATCATGTTATATCTTACCATGAAACATAGAAATGAAATGCGATATCGCGTTTTAAGAATCATATGAACTCTATTGCTACGATAGGTAGACATCTGCAAACGCTATTTCCTAGCGAGGAAGTGTCGCATTCGCATTCATTTCAAGTGTAGAGGAGGAATACATGGCACTTCGCAAATCATATTATATCTTACCATGAAACATAGAAATGAGATGCGATATCGCGTTTTAAGAAGCATTAGAACTCTATTGCTACGAAAGGTAGACATCTGCAAACGCTATTTCCTTGCAAGGAAGTGTCGCATTTACATTAATTTGAATGGTAGACGAGGAGTGCATAACAATTCGCAATGAATATTATATCGTATCATGAAACATAGAAATGAGATGCGATATCGCGTTTTAAGAAGCATTAGAACTCTATTGCTATGATACCTAGACATCTGCAAACGCTATTTCCTTGCAAGGAAGTGTCGCATTTACATTCATTTGAATCGTAGACGAGGAATGCATAACACTTCGCAATGAATATTATATCTTATCATGAAAACTTGATATGAGATGCAATATCTCGTTTTAAGAAGCATTTGAACTCTATTGCTTCGATACGTAGACATCTGCAAACGCTATTTCCTTGCAAGGAAGTGTCGCATTTACATTCATTTGAAGTGCAGACGAGGAATACATAACACTTAGCAAATCATATTATATCTTACCATGAAACATAGAAATGAGTTGCGATATCGCGTTTTAAGAAGCATTAGAATTCTATTGCTACGATAGGTAGACATCTGCAAACGCTATTTCCTTGCAAGGAAGTGTCGCACTTACATTCATTTGAAGTGTAGACGAGGAATACATAACACTTCGCAAATCATATTATATCTTACCATGAAACATAGAAATGAGATGCGATATCGCGTTTCAAGAATCATAAGAACTCTATTGCTACGATACGTAGACATCTGCAAACGCTATTTCCTTGCAAGGAAGTGTCGCATTTACATTCATTTGAAGTGCAGACGAGGAATACATAACACTTCGCAAATCATATTATATCTTACCATGAAACATAGAAATGAGATGCGATATCGCGTTTTAAGAAGCATTAGAACTCTATTGCTACGAAAGGTAGACATCTGTAAACGCTATTTCCTTGCAAGGAAGTGTCGCATTTACATTCATTTGAAGTGTAGACGAGGAATACATAACACTTCGCAAATCATATTATATCTTACCATGAAACATAGAAATGAGATGCGATATCGCGTTTTAAGAAGCATTTGAACTCCATTGCTTCGATACGTAAACATCTGCAAACGCTATTTCCTAGCGAGGAAGTGTCGCATTCACATTCATTTGAAGTGTAGAAGAGGAATACGTGACACTTCGCAAATCATATTATATCCTACCATAAAACATAGAAATGAGATGCGATATCGTGTTTTAAGAATCATAAGAACTCTATTGCTACCATACGCAGACATCTGCAAACGCTATTTCCTAGCGAGGAAGTGTCGCATTTACATTCATTTGAAGTGTAGACGAGGAATACATAACACTTCGCAAATCATATTATATCTTACCATGAAACATAGAAATGAGATGCGATATCGCGTTTTAAGAATCATAAGAACTCTATTGCTACGATACGTAGACATCTGCAGTCGCTGTTTCCTTGCAAGGAAGTGTCGCATTTACGTACATTTGAATCGTAGACGAGGAATGCATAACACTTCGCAAATCATATTATATCTTATCATGAAACACAGATATGAGATGCAATATCTCGTTTTAAGAAGCATTTGAACTCCATTGCTTCGATACGTAAACATCTGCAAACGCTATTTCCTAGCGAGGAAGTGTCGCATTCACATTCATTTGAAGTGTAGAAGAGGAATACGTGACACTTCGCAAATCATATTATGTCTTACCATGAAGCATAGAAATGAGATGCGATATCGCGTTTTAAGAATCATAAGAACTCTATTGCTACGATACGTAGACATCTGCAAACGCTATTTCCTTGCAAGGAAGTGTCGCATTTACATTCATTGGAATCGTAGACGAGGAATGCATAACACTTCGCAATGAATATTATATCTTATCATGAAACATATATATGAGATGCAATATCTCGTTTTAAGAAGCATTTGAACTCTATTGCTTCGATACGTAGACATCTGCAAACGCTATTTCCTAGCGAGGAAGTGTCGCATTTACATTCATTTGAAGTGTAGACGAGGAATACATAACACTTCGCAAATCATATTATATCTTACCATGAAACATAGAAATGAGATGCGATATCGCTTTTTAAGGAGCATTAGAACTCTATTGCTACGATAGGTAGATATCTGCAAGCGCTATTTCCTTGCAAGGAAGTGTCGCATTTACATTCATAGTGAATCGTAGACGAGGAATGCATAACACTTCGCAATGAATATTGTATCTTATCATGAAACATAGATATGAGATGCAATATCTCGTTTTAAGAAGCATTTGAGCACTATTGCTTCGATACGTAGACATCTGCAAACGCTAATTCCTTGCAAGGAAGTGTCGCATTTACATTCACTTGAAGTGTAGACGAGGAATACATAACACTTCTCAAATCATATTATATCTTACCATGAAACATAGAAATGAGATGCGATATCGCGTTTTAAGAAGCACTAGAAAGCTATTGCTGCGATACGTAGACATCTGCAAACGCTATTTCCTAGCGAGGAAGTGTCTCATTCACATTCATTTGAAGTGTAGACGAGGAATACATAACACTTCGCAAATCATGTTATATCTTACCATGAAACATAGAAATGAAATGCGATATCGCGTTTTAAGAATCATATGAACTCTGTTGCTACGATACGTAGACACCTGCAATCGCTATTTCCTTGCAAGGAAGTGTCGCATTTACTTTCACTTGAATCGTAGACGAGGAATGCATGACACTTCGCAATGAATATTACATCTTACCCTGAAACATAGAAACGAGATGCGATATCTCGCTTTAAGAAGCATTTGAACTCTATTGCTTCGATACGTAGACATCTGCAAACGCTATTTCCTTGCAAGGAAGTGTCGCATTTACATTCATTTGAAGTGCAGACGAGGAATATATAACACCTCGCAAATCATATTACATCTTACCATGAAACATAGAAATAAGATGCGATATCGCGTTTTAAGAAGCATTAGAGAGCTAATGCTACGATTCGTAGACATCTGCAACCGCTATTTCCTAGCGAGGAAGTATCGCATTCACATTCATTTGAAGTGTAGACGAGGAAAACCTAACACTTCGCAAATCATGTTATATCTTACCATGAAACATAGAAATGAGATGCGATATCGCGTTTTAAGAATCATATGAAATCTATTGCTACGATACGTAGACATCTGCAATCGCTATTTCCTAGCGAGGCAGTGTCGCATTCACATTCATTTGAAGTGTAGAAGAGGAATACGTGACACTTCGCAAATCATATTATATCTTACCATGAAACATAGAAATGAGATGCGATATCGCGTTTTAAGAAGCATTAGAACTCTATTGCTACGATACCTAGATATCTACAGACGCTACTTCCTAGCAAGGAAGTGTCGCATTTACATTCATTTGAAGTGTAGACGAGGAATACATGACACTTCGCAAATCATATTATATCATACCATGAAACATAGAAATGAGATGCGATATCGTGTTTTAAGAAGCATTAGAAAGCTATTGCTACTATACGTAGACATCTGCAAACGCTATTTCCCAGCGAGGAAGTATCGCTTTCACATTCATTTGAAGTGTAGACGGGGAATACATAACACTTCGCAAATCATGTTATATCTTACCATGAAACATAGAAAGGAGTTGCGATATCGCGTTTTAAGAAGCATTTGAAAGCCATTGCTACGATACGTAGACATCTGCAAACGCTATTTCCTAGCGAGGAAGTATCGCATTCACATTCATTTGAAGTGTAGACGAGGAATGCATAACACTTCACAAATCATGTTATATCTTACCATGGAACATAGAAATGAGATGCGATATCGCGTTTTAAGAATCATATGAACTCTATTGCTACTATACCTAGACATCTGAAAACGCTATTTCCTTGCAAGGAATTGTCGCATTTACATTCATTTGAAGTGTAGACGAGGAATACATAACACTTCGCAAATCATATTATACCTTACCATGAAACATAGAAATGAGATGCGATATCGCGTTTTAAGAATCATATGAACTCTATTGCTACGATACGTAGACATCTGCAATCGCTATTTCCTTGCAAGGAAGTGTCGCGTTTACTTTCACTTGAATCGTAGACGAGGAATGCATAACACTTCGCAATGAATATTACATCTTACCATGATACATAGGAATGAGATGCGATATCTCGCTTTAAGATGCATTAGAAATCTATTGCTACGATACGTAGACATCTGCAAACTCTATTTCCTAGCGAGGAAGTGTCGCATTCACATTCATTTGAAGTGTAGAAGAGGAATACGTGACACTTCGCAAATCATATTATATCTTACCATGAAACATAGAAATGAGATGCGATATCGCGTTATAAGAATCAGAAGAACTCTATTGCTACGATACGTAGACATCTGCAAACGCTATTTCCTTGCAAGGAAGTGTCGCATTTACATTCATTGGAATCGTAGACGTGGAATGCATAACACTTCGCAAATCATGTTATATCTTACCATGAAACATAGAAATGAGATGCGATATCGCGTTTTAAGAATCATATGAACTCTATTGCTACGATAGGTAGACATCTGCAAACGCTATTTCCTAGCGAGGAAGTGTCGCATTCGCATTCATTTCAAGTGTAGAGGAGGAATACATGGCACTTCGCAATCATATTATATCTTACCATGAAACATAGAAATGAGATGCGATATCGCGTTTTAAGAAGCATTAGAACTCTATTGCTACGAAAGGTAGACATCTGCAAACGCTATTTCCTTGCAAGGAAGTGTCGCATTTACATTAATTTGAATGGTAGACGAGGAGTGCATAACAATTCGCAATGAATATTATATCGTATCATGAAACATAGAAATGAGATGCGATATCGCGTTTTAAGAAGCATTAGAACTCTATTGCTATGATACCTAGACATCTGCAAACGCTATTTCCTTGCAAGGAAGTGTCGCATTTACATTCATTTGAATCGTAGACGAGGAATGCATAACACTTCGCAATGAATATTATATCTTATCATGAAAACTTGATATGAGATGCAATATCTCGTTTTAAGAAGCATTTGAACTCTATTGCTTCGATACGTAGACATCTGCAAACGCTATTTCCTTGCAAGGAAGTGTCGCATTTACATTCATTTGAAGTGCAGACGAGGAATACATAACACTTAGCAAATCATATTATATCTTACCATGAAACATAGAAATGAGATGCGATATCGCGCTTTAAGAATCATAACAACACTATTGCTACGATACGTAGACATCTGCAAACGCTATTTCCTAGCGAGGAAGTGTCGCATTCACATTCATTTGAAGTGTAGAAGAGGAATACGTGACACTTCGCAAATCATATTATATCCTACCATAAAACATAGAAATGAGATGCGATATCGTGTTTTAAGAATCATAAGAACTCTATTGCTACCATACGCAGACATCTGCAAACGCTATTTCCTAGCGAGGAAGTGTCGCATTTACATTCATTTGAAGTGTAGACGAGGAATACATAACACTTCGCAAATCATATTATATCTTACCATGAAACATAGAAATGAGATGCGATATCGCGTTTTAAGAATCATAAGAACTCTATTGCTACGATACGTAGACATCTGCAGTCGCTGTTTCCTTGCAAGGAAGTGTCGCATTTACGTACATTTGAATCGTAGACGAGGAATGCATAACACTTCGCAAATCATATTATATCTTATCATGAAACACAGATATGAGATGCAATATCTCGTTTTAAGAAGCATTTGAACTCCATTGCTTCGATACGTAAACATCTGCGAACGCTATTTCCTAGCGAGGAAGTGTCGCATTCACATTCATTTGAAGTGTAGAAGAGGAATACGTGACACTTCGCAAATCATATTATGTCTTACCATGAAGCATAGAAATGAGATGCGATATCGCGTTTTAAGAATCATAAGAACTCTATTGCTACGATACGTAGACATCTGCAAACGCTATTTCCTTGCAAGGAAGTGTCGCATTTACATTCATTGGAATCGTAGACGAGGAATGCATAACACTTCGCAATGAATATTATATCTTATCATGAAACATATATATGAGATGCAATATCTCGTTTTAAGAAGCATTTGAACTCTATTGCTTCGATACGTAGACATCTGCAAACGCTATTTCCTAGCGAGGAAGTGTCGCATTTACATTCATTTGAAGTGTAGACGAGGAATACATAACACTTCGCAAATCATATTATATCTTACCATGAAACATAGAAATGAGATGCGATATCGCTTTTTAAGGAGCATTAGAACTCTATTGCTACGATAGGTAGATATCTGCAAGCGCTATTTCCTTGCAAGGAAGTGTCGCATTTACATTCATAGTGAATCGTAGACGAGGAATGCATAACACTTCGCAATGAATATTGTATCTTATCATGAAACATAGATATGAGATGCAATATCTCGTTTTAAGAAGCATTTGAGCACTATTGCTTCGATACGTAGACATCTGCAAACGCTAATTCCTTGCAAGGAAGTGTCGCATTTACATTCACTTGAAGTGTAGACGAGGAATACATAACACTTCTCAAATCATATTATATCTTACCATGAAACATAGAAATGAGATGCGATATCGCGTTTTAAGAAGCACTAGAAAGCTATTGCTACGATACGTAGACATCTGCAAACGCTATTTCCTAGCGAGGAAGTATCTCATTCACATTCATTTGAAGTGTAGACGAGGAATACATAACACTTCGCAAATCATGTTATATCTTACCATGAAACATAGAAATGAAATGCGATATCGCGTTTTAAGAATCATATGAACTCTGTTGCTACGATACGTAGACACCTGCAATCGCTATTTCCTTGCAAGGAAGTGTCGCATTTACTTTCACTTGAATCGTAGACGAGGAATGCATGACACTTCGCAATGAATATTACATCTTACCCTGAAACATAGAAACGAGATGCGATATCTCGCTTTAAGAAGCATTTGAACTCTATTGCTTCGATACGTAGACATCTGCAAACGCTATTTCCTTGCAAGGAAGTGTCGCATTTACATTCATTTGAAGTGCAGACGAGGAATATATAACACCTCGCAAATCATATTACATCTTACCATGAAACATAGAAATAAGATGCGATATCGCGTTTTAAGAAGCATTAGAGAGCTAATGCTACGATTCGTAGACATCTGCAACCGCTATTTCCTAGCGAGGAAGTATCGCATTCACATTCATTTGAAGTGTAGACGAGGAAAACCTAACACTTCGCAAATCATGTTATATCTTACCATGAAACATAGAAATGAGATGCGATATCGCGTTTTAAGAATCATATGAAATCTATTGCTACGATACGTAGACATCTGCAATCGCTATTTCCTAGCGAGGCAGTGTCGCATTCACATTCATTTGAAGTGTAGAAGAGGAATACGTGACACTTCGCAAATCATATTATATCTTACCATGAAACATAGAAATGAGATGCGATATCGCGTTTTAAGAAGCATTAGAACTCTATTGCTACGATACCTAGATATCTACAGACGCTACTTCCTAGCAAGGAAGTGTCGCATTTACATTCATTTGAAGTGTAGACGAGGAATACATGACACTTCGCAAATCATATTATATCATACCATGAAACATAGAAATGAGATGCGATATCGTGTTTTAAGAAGCATTAGAAAGCTATTGCTACTATACGTAGACATCTGCAAACGCTATTTCCCAGCGAGGAAGTATCGCTTTCACATTCATTTGAAGTGTAGACGGGGAATACATAACACTTCGCAAATCATGTTATATCTTACCATGAAACATAGAAATGAGTTGCGATATCGCGTTTTAAGAAGCATTTGAAAGCTATTGCTACGATACGTAGACATCTGCAAACGCTATTTCCTAGCGAGGAAGTATCGCATTCACATTCATTTGAAGTGTAGACGAGGAATGCATAACACTTCACAAATCATGTTATATCTTACCATGGAACATAGAAATGAGATGCGATATCGCGTTTTAAGAATCATATGAACTCTATTGCTACTATACCTAGACATCTGAAAACGCTATTTCCTTGCAAGGAATTGTCGCATTTACATTCATTTGAAGTGTAGACGAGGAATACATAACACTTCGCAAATCATATTATACCTTACCATGAAACATAGAAATGAGATGCGATATCGCGTTTTAAGAATCATATGAACTCTATTGCTACGATACGTAGACATCTGCAATCGCTATTTCCTTGCAAGGAAGTGTCGCATTTACTTTCACTTGAATCGTAGACGAGGAATGCATAACACTTCGCAATGAATATTACATCTTACCATGATACATAGGAATGAGATGCGATATCTCGCTTTAAGATGCATTAGAAATCTATTGCTACGATACGTAGACATCTGCAAACGCTATTTCCTAGCGAGGAAGTGTCGCATTCACATTCATTTGAAGTGTAGAAGAGGAATACGTGACACTTCGCAAATCATATTATATCTTACCATGAAACATAGAAATGAGATGCGATATCGCGTTATAAGAATCAGAAGAACTCTATTGCTACGATACGTAGACATCTGCAAACGCTATTTCCTTGCAAGGAAGTGTCGCATTTACATTCATTGGAATCGTAGACGTGGAATGCATAACACTTCGCAAATCATGTTATATCTTACCATGAAACATAGAAATGAGATGCGATATCGCGTTTTAAGAATCATATGAACTCTATTGCTACGATAGGTAGACATCTGCAAACGCTATTTCCTAGCGAGGAAGTGTCGCATTCGCATTCATTTCAAGTGTAGAGGAGGAATACATGGCACTTCGCAAATCATATTATATCTTACCATGAAACATAGAAATGAGATGCGATATCGCGTTTTAAGAAGCATTAGAACTCTATTGCTACGAAAGGTAGACATCTGCAAACGCTATTTCCTTGCAAGGAAGTGTCGCATTTACATTAATTTGAATGGTAGACGAGGAGTGCATAACAATTCGCAATGAATATTATATCGTATCATGAAACATAGAAATGAGATGCGATATCGCGTTTTAAGAAGCATTAGAACTCTATTGCTATGATACCTAGACATCTGCAAACGCTATTTCCTTGCAAGGAAGTGTCGCATTTACATTCATTTGAATCGTAGACGAGGAATGCATAACACTTCGCAATGAATATTATATCTTATCATGAAAACTTGATATGAGATGCAATATCTCGTTTTAAGAAGCATTTGAACTCTATTGCTTCGATACGTAGACATCTGCAAACGCTATTTCCTTGCAAGGAAGTGTCGCATTTACATTCATTTGAAGTGCAGACGAGGAATACATAACACTTAGCAAATCATATTATATCTTACCATGAAACATAGAAATGAGTTGCGATATCGCGTTTTAAGAAGCATTAGAATTCTATTGCTACGATAGGTAGACATCTGCAAACGCTATTTCCTTGCAAGGAAGTGTCGCACTTACATTCATTTGAAGTGTAGACGAGGAATACATAACACTTCGCAAATCATATTATATCTTACCATGAAACATAGAAATGAGATGCGATATCGCGTTTCAAGAATCATAAGAACTCTATTGCTACGATACGTAGACATCTGCAAACGCTATTTCCTTGCAAGGAAGTGTCGCATTTACAATCATTTGAAGTGCGGACGAGGAATACATAACACTTCGCAAATCAAATTATATCTTACCATGAAACATAGAAATGAGATACGATATCGCGTTTTAAGAAGCATTAGAACTCTATTGCTACGATAGGTAGACATCTGCAAACGCTATTTCCTTGCAAGGAAGTGTCGCATTTACATTAATTTGAATGGTAGACGAGGAGTGCGTAACAATTCGCAATGAATATTATATCTTATCATGAAACATAGAAATGAGATGCGATATCGCGTCTTAAGAAGCATTAGAACTCTATCGCTACGATACCTAGACATCTGCAGACGCTATTTCCTAGCAAGGAAGTGTCGCATTTACATTCATTTAAAGTGTAGAGGAGGAATACATAACACTTCGCAAATCATATTACATCTTACCATGAAACATAGAAATGAGATGCGATATCGCGTTTTAAGAAGCACTAGAACTCTATTGCTACGATACCTAGACATCTGCAAACGCATTTTCCTTGCAAGGAAGTGTCGCATTTACATTCATTTGAATCGTAGACGAGGAATGCATAACACTTCGCAATGAATATTATATCTTATCATGAAACATAGATATGAGATGCAATATCTCGTTCTAAGAAGCATTTGGACTCTATTGCTTCGATACGTAGATATCTGCAAACGCTATTTCCTTGCAAGGAAGTGTCGCATTTACATTCATTTGAAGTGTCGACGAGGAATACATAACACTTCGCAAATCATATTACATCTTACCATGATACATAGAAATGAGATGCGATATCGCGTTTTAAGAAGCATTAGAACTCTATTGCTACGAAACCTAGATATCTGCAGACGCTATTTCCTAGCAAGGAAGTGTCGCATTTACATTCATTTGAAGTGTAGAAGAGGAATACATGACACTTCGCAAATCATATTATATCTTACCATGAAAGATAGAAATGAGATGGGATATCGCGATTTAAGAAGCATTAGAAAGCTAATGCTACGATACGTAGTCATCTGCAAACGCTATTTCCTTGCAAGGAAGTGTCGCATTTACATTCATTTGAATCGTAGACGAGGAATGCATAACACTTCGCAATGAATATTATATCTTATCATGAAACATAGATATGAGATGCAATATCTCGCTTTAAGAAGCAATTGAACTCTATTGCTACGATACCTAGACATCTGCAGATGCAATTTCCTAGCAAAGAAGTGTCGCATTTACATTCATTTGAAGTGTAGACGAGGAATACATGACACTTCGCAATGAATATTACATCTTACCATGAAACATAGAAATGAGATGCGATATCTCGCTTTAAGATGCATTAGAAATCTATTGCTACGATACGTAGACATCTGCAAACGCCATTTCCTAGCGAGGAAGTGTCGCATTCACATTCATTTGAAGTGTAGAAGAGGAATACATGACACTTCGCAAATCATATTATATCTTACCATGAAAGATAGAAATGAGATGCGATATCGCGTTTTAAGAAGCATTAGAAAGCTAATGCTACGATACGTAGACATCTGCAAACGCTATTTCCTAGCGAGGAAATATCGCATTCACATTCATTTGAAGTGTAGACGAGGAATACATAACACTTAGCAAATCATACTATATCTTACCATGAAACATAGAAATGAGTTGCGATATCGCGTTTTAAGAAGCATTAGAAATCTATTGCTACGATATGTAGACATCTGCAAACGCTATTTCCTTGCAAGGAAGTGTCGCACTTACATTCATTTGAAGTGCAGACGAGGAATACATAACACTTCGCAAACCATATTATATCTTACCATGAAACATAGAAATGAGATGCGATATCGCGTTTTAAGAAGCATTAGAACTCTATTGCTACGAAAGGTAGACATCTGCAATCGCTATTTCCTTGCAAGGAAGTGTCGCATTTACATTAATTTGAATGGTAGACGAGGAGTGCGTAACAATTCGCAATGACTATTATATCTTATCATGAAACATAGAAATGAGATGCGATATCGCGTCTTAAGAAGCATTAGAACTCTATCGCTACGATACCTAGATATCTGCAGACGCTATTTCCTAGCAAGGAAGTGTCGCATTTACATTCATTTGAAGTGTAGATGAGGAATACATGACACTTCGCAAATCATATTATATCTTACCATGAAAGATAGAAATGAGGTGCGATATCGCGTTGTAAGAAGCATTAGAAAGCTAATGCTACGATACGTAGACATCTGCAAACGCTATTTCCTAGCGAGGAACTATCGCATTCACATTCATTTGAAGTGTAGACGAGGAATACATAACACTTAGCAAATCATACTATATCTTACCATGAAACATAGAAATGAGCTGCGATATCGCGTTTTAAGAAGCATTAGAAATCTATTGCTACGATAGGTAGACATCTGCAAACGCTATTTCCTTGCAAGGAAGTGTCGCACTTACATTCATTTGAAGTGTAGACGAGGAATACATAACACTTCGCAAATCATGTTATATCTTACCATGAAACATAGAAATGAAATGCGATATCGCGTTTTAAGATTCATATGAACTCTGTTGCTACGATACGTAGACATCTGCAATCGCTATTTCCTTGCAAGGAAGTGTCGCATTTACTTTCACTTGTATCGTAGACGAGGAATGCATAACACTTCGCAATGAATATTACATCTTACCATGAAACATAGAAATGAGATGCGATATCTCGCTTTAAGATGCATTAGAAATCTATTGCTACGATACGTAGACATCTGCAAACGCCATTTCCTAGCGAGGAAGTGTCGCATTCACATTCATTTGAAGTGTAGACGAGGAATACATAACACTTCGCAAATCATATTATATCTTACCATGAAACATAGAAATGAGATGCGATATCGCGTTTCAAGAATCATAAGAAATCTATTGCTACGATACGTAGACATCTGCAGACGCTATTTCCTTGCAAGGAAGTGTCGCATTTACATTCATTTGAAGTGCAGACGAGGAATACATAACACTTCGCAAATCATATTATATCCTACCATGAAACATAGAAATGAGATGCGATATCGCGTTTTAAGAAGCATTAGAACTCTATTGCTACGAAAGGTAGACATCTGCAAACGCTATTTCCTTGCAAGGAAGTGTCGCATTTACATTCATTTGAATCGTAGACGAGGAATGCATAACACTTCGCAATGAATATTGTATCTTATCACGAAACATAGATATGAGATACAATATCTCGTTTTAAGAAGCATTTGAGCTCTATTGCTTCGATACGTAGACATCTGCAAACGCTAATTCCTTGCAAGGAAGTGTCGCATTTACATTCATTTGAAGTGTAGACGAGGAATACATAACACTTCTCAAATCATATTATATCTTACCACGAAACATAGAAATGAGATGCGATATCGAGTTTTAAGAAGCATTAGAAAGCTATTGCTACGATACGTAGACATCCGCAAACGCTATTTCCTAGCGAGGAAGTATCGCATTCACATTCATTTGAAGTGTAGACGAGGAATACATAACACTTCGCAAATCATGTCATATCTTACCATGAAACATAGAAATGAAATGCGATATCGCGTTTTAAGAATCATATGAACTCTGTTGCTACGATACGTAGACATCTGCAATCGCTATTTCCTTGCAAGGAAGTGTCGCATTTACTTTCACTTGTATCGTAGACGAGGAATGCATAACACTTCGCAATGAATATTACATCTTACCATGAAACATAGAAATGAGATGCGATTTCTCGCTTTAAGATGCATTAGAAATCTATTGCTACGATACGTAGACATCTGCAAACGCCATTTCCTAGCGAGGAAGTGTCGCATTCACATTCATTTGAAGTGTAGAAGAGGAATACATGACACTTCGCAAATCATATTATATCTTACCATGAAACATAGAAATGAGATGCGATATCGCGTTTTAAGAATCATAAGAACACTATTGCTACGATACGTAGACATCTGCAAACGCTATTTCCTTGCAAGGAAGTGTCGCATTTACATTCATTTGAAGTGTAGACGAGGAATACATAACACTTCGCAAATCATATTATATCTTACCATGAAACATAGAAATGAGATGCGATATCGCGTTTCAAGTATCATAAGAACTCTATTGCTACGATACGTAGACATCTGCAAACGCTATTTCCTTGCAAGGAAGTGTCGCATTTACAATCATTTGAAGTGCAGACGAGGAATACATAACACTTCGCAAATCATATTATATCTTACCACGAAACATAGAAATGAGATGCGATATCTCGCTTTAAGATGCATTAGAAATCTATTGCTACGATACGTAGACATCTGCAAACGCCATTTCCTAGCGAGGAAGTGTCGCATTCACATTCATTTGAAGTGTAGAAGAGGAATACATGACACTTCGCAAATCATATTATATCTTACCATGAAAGATAGAAATGAGATGCGATATCGCGTTTTAAGAAGCATTAGAAAGCTAATGCTACGATACGTAGACATCTGCAAACGCTATTTCCTAGCGAGGAAATATCGCATTCACATTCATTTGAAGTGTAGACGAGGAATACATAACACTTAGCAAATCATACTATATCTTACCATGAAACATAGAAATGAGTTGCGATATCGCGTTTTAAGAAGCATTAGAAATCTATTGCTACGATAGGTAGACATCTGCAAACGCTATTTCCTTGCAAGGAAGTGTCGCACTTACATTCATTTGAAGTGCAGACGAGGAATACATAACACTTCGCAAACCATATTATATCTTACCATGAAACATAGAAATGAGATGCGATATCGCGTTTTAAGAAGCATTAGAACTCTATTGCTACGAAAGGTAGACATCTGCAATCGCTATTTCCTTGCAAGGAAGTGTCGCATTTACATTAATTTGAATGGTAGACGAGGAGTGCGTAACAATTCGCAATGACTATTATATCTTATCATGAAACATAGAAATGAGATGCGATATCGCGTCTTAAGAAGCATTAGAACTCTATCGCTACGATACCTAGATATCTGCAGACGCTATTTCCTAGCAAGGAAGTGTCGCATTTACATTCATTTGAAGTGTAGATGAGGAATACATGACACTTCGCAAATCATATTATATCTTACCATGAAAGATAGAAATGAGGTGCGATATCGCGTTGTAAGAAGCATTAGAAAGCTAATGCTACGATACGTAGATATCTGCAAACGCTATTTCCTAGCGAGGAACTATCGCATTCACATTCATTTGAAGTGTAGACGAGGAATACATAACACTTAGCAAATCATACTATATCTTACCATGAAACATAGAAATGAGCTGCGATATCGCGTTTTAAGAAGCATTAGAAATCTATTGCTACGATAGGTAGACATCTGCAAACGCTATTTCCTTGCAAGGAAGTGTCGCACTTACATTCATTTGAAGTGTAGACGAGGAATACATAACACTTCGCAAATCATGTTATATCTTACCATGAAACATAGAAATGAAATGCGATATCGCGTTTTAAGATTCATATGAACTCTGTTGCTACGATACGTAGACATCTGCAATCGCTATTTCCTTGCAAGGAAGTGTCGCATTTACTTTCACTTGTATCGTAGACGAGGAATGCATAACACTTCGCAATGAATATTACATCTTACCATGAAACATAGAAATGAGATGCGATATCTCGCTTTAAGATGCATTAGAAATCTATTGCTACGATACGTAGACATCTGCAAACGCCATTTCCTAGCGAGGAAGTGTCGCATTCACATTCATTTGAAGTGTAGACGAGGAATACATAACACTTCGCAAATCATATTATATCTTACCATGAAGCATAGAAATGAGATGCGATATCGCGTTTCAAGAATCATAAGAAATCTATTGCTACGATACGTAGACATCTGCAGACGCTATTTCCTTGCAAGGAAGTGTCGCATTTACATTCATTTGAAGTGCAGACGAGGAATACATAACACTTCGCAAATCATATTATATCCTACCATGAAACATAGAAATGAGATGCGATATCGCGTTTTAAGAAGCATTAGAACTCTATTGCTACGAAAGGTAGACATCTGCAAACGCTATTTCCTTGCAAGGAAGTGTCGCATTTACATTCATTTGAATCGTAGACGAGGAATGCATAACACTTCGCAATGAATATTGTATCTTATCACGAAACATAGATATGAGATACAATATCTCGTTTTAAGAAGCATTTGAGCTCTATTGCTTCGATACGTAGACATCTGCAAACGCTAATTCCTTGCAAGGAAGTGTCGCATTTACATTCATTTGAAGTGTAGACGAGGAATACATAACACTTCTCAAATCATATTATATCTTACCACGAAACATAGAAATGAGATGCGATATCGAGTTTTAAGAAGCATTAGAAAGCTATTGCTACGATACGTAGACATCCGCAAACGCTATTTCCTAGCGAGGAAGTATCGCATTCACATTCATTTGAAGTGTAGACGAGGAATACATAACACTTCGCAAATCATATTATATCTTACCATGAAACATAGAAATGAGATGCGATATCGCGTTTCAAGTATCATAAGAACTCTATTGCTACGATACGTAGACATCTGCAAACGCTATTTCCTTGCAAGGAAGTGTCGCATTTACAATCATTTGAAGTGCAGACGAGGAATACATAACACTTCGCAAATCATATTATATCTTACCACGAAACATAGAAATGAGATGCGATATCTCGCTTTAAGATGCATTAGAAATCTATTGCTACGATACGTAGACATCTGCAAACGCCATTTCCTAGCGAGGAAGTGTCGCATTCACATTCATTTGAAGTGTAGAAGAGGAATACATGACACTTCGCAAATCATATTATATCTTACCATGAAAGATAGAAATGAGATGCGATATCGCGTTTTAAGAAGCATTAGAAAGCTAATGCTACGATACGTAGACATCTGCAAACGCTATTTCCTAGCGAGGAAATATCGCATTCACATTCATTTGAAGTGTAGACGAGGAATACATAACACTTAGCAAATCATACTATATCTTACCATGAAACATAGAAATGAGTTGCGATATCGCGTTTTAAGAAGCATTAGAAATCTATTGCTACGATAGGTAGACATCTGCAAACGCTATTTCCTTGCAAGGAAGTGTCGCACTTACATTCATTTGAAGTGCAGACGAGGAATACATAACACTTCGCAAACCATATTATATCTTACCATGAAACATAGAAATGAGATGCGATATCGCGTTTTAAGAAGCATTAGAACTCTATTGCTACGAAAGGTAGACATCTGCAATCGCTATTTCCTTGCAAGGAAG
This sequence comes from Xylocopa sonorina, assembly GCF_050948175.1. Taxonomy (NCBI): domain Eukaryota; kingdom Metazoa; phylum Arthropoda; class Insecta; order Hymenoptera; family Apidae; genus Xylocopa; species Xylocopa sonorina. Next base: position 51,436 of record NW_027490239.1, read on the forward strand.
TGTCGCATTTACATTAATTTGAATGGTAGACGAGGAGTGCGTAACAATTCGCAATGACTATTATATCTTATCATGAAACATAGAAATGAGATGCGATATCGCGTCTTAAGAAGCATTAGAACTCTATCGCTACGATACCTAGATATCTGCAGACGCTATTTCCTAGCAAGGAAGTGTCGCATTTACATTCATTTGAAGTGTAGATGAGGAATACATGACACTTCGCAAATCATATTATATCTTACCATGAAAGATAGAAATGAGGTGCGATATCGCGTTGTAAGAAGCATTAGAAAGCTAATGCTACGATACGTAGATATCTGCAAACGCTATTTCCTAGCGAGGAACTATCGCATTCACATTCATTTGAAGTGTAGACGAGGAATACATAACACTTAGCAAATCATACTATATCTTACCATGAAACATAGAAATGAGCTGCGATATCGCGTTTTAAGAAGCATTAGAAATCTATTGCTACGATAGGTAGACATCTGCAAACGCTATTTCCTTGCAAGGAAGTGTCGCACTTACATTCATTTGAAGTGTAGACGAGGAATACATAACACTTCGCAAATCATGTTATATCTTACCATGAAACATAGAAATGAAATGCGATATCGCGTTTTAAGATTCATATGAACTCTGTTGCTACGATACGTAGACATCTGCAATCGCTATTTCCTTGCAAGGAAGTGTCGCATTTACTTTCACTTGTATCGTAGACGAGGAATGCATAACACTTCGCAATGAATATTACATCTTACCATGAAACATAGAAATGAGATGCGATATCTCGCTTTAAGATGCATTAGAAATCTATTGCTACGATACGTAGACATCTGCAAACGCCATTTCCTAGCGAGGAAGTGTCGCATTCACATTCATTTGAAGTGTAGACGAGGAATACATAACACTTCGCAAATCATATTATATCTTACCATGAAACATAGAAATGAGATGCGATATCGCGTTTCAAGAATCATAAGAAATCTATTGCTACGATACGTAGACATCTGCAGACGCTATTTCCTTGCAAGGAAGTGTCGCATTTACATTCATTTGAAGTGCAGACGAGGAATACATAACACTTCGCAAATCATATTATATCCTACCATGAAACATAGAAATGAGATGCGATATCGCGTTTTAAGAAGCATTAGAACTCTATTGCTACGAAAGGTAGACATCTGCAAACGCTATTTCCTTGCAAGGAAGTGTCGCATTTACATTCATTTGAATCGTAGACGAGGAATGCATAACACTTCGCAATGAATATTGTATCTTATCACGAAACATAGATATGAGATACAATATCTCGTTTTAAGAAGCATTTGAGCTCTATTGCTTCGATACGTAGACATCTGCAAACGCTAATTCCTTGCAAGGAAGTGTCGCATTTACATTCATTTGAAGTGTAGACGAGGAATACATAACACTTCTCAAATCATATTATATCTTACCACGAAACATAGAAATGAGATGCGATATCGAGTTTTAAGAAGCATTAGAAAGCTATTGCTACGATACGTAGACATCCGCAAACGCTATTTCCTAGCGAGGAAGTATCGCATTCACATTCATTTGAAGTGTAGACGAGGAATACATAACACTTCGCAAATCATGTTATATCTTACCATGAAACATAGAAATGAAATGCGATATCGCGTTTTAAGAATCATATGAACTCTGTTGCTACGATACGTAGACATCTGCAATCGCTATTTCCTTGCAAGGAAGTGTCGCATTTACTTTCACTTGTATCGTAGACGAGGAATGCATAACACTTCGCAATGAATATTACATCTTACCATGAAACATAGAAATGAGATGCGATTTCTCGCTTTAAGATGCATTAGAAATCTATTGCTACGATACGTAGACATCTGCAAACGCCATTTCCTAGCGAGGAAGTGTCGCATTCACATTCATTTGAAGTGTAGAAGAGGAATACATGACACTTCGCAAATCATATTATATCTTACCATGAAACATAGAAATGAGATGCGATATCGCGTTTTAAGAATCATAAGAACACTATTGCTACGATACGTAGACATCTGCAAACGCTATTTCCTTGCAAGGAAGTGTCGCATTTACATTCATTTGAAGTGTAGACGAGGAATACATAACACTTCGCAAATCATATTATATCTTACCATGAAACATAGAAATGAGATGCGATATCGCGTTTCAAGTATCATAAGAACTCTCTTGCTACGATACGTAGACATCTGCAAACGCTATTTCCTTGCAAGGAAGTGTCGCATTTACAATCATTTGAAGTGCAGACGAGGAATACATAACACTTCGCAAATCAAATTATATCTTACCATGAAACATAGAAATGAGATACGATATCGCGTTTTAAGAAGCATTAGAACTCTATTGCTACGATAGGTAGACATCTGCAAACGCTATTTCCTTGCAAGGAAGTGTCGCATTTACATTAATTTGAATGGTAGACGAGGAGTGCGTAACAATTCGCAATGAATATTATATCTTATCATGAAACATAGAAATGAGATGCGATATCGCGTCTTAAGAAGCATTAGAACTCTATCGCTACGATACCTAGACATCTGCAGACGCTATTTCCTAGCAAGGAAGTGTCGCATTTACATTCATTTAAAGTGTAGAGGAGGAATACATAACACTTCGCAAATCATATTACATCTTACCATGAAACATAGAAATGAGATGCGATATCGCGTTTTAAGAAGCACTAGAACTCTATTGCTACGATACCTAGACATCTGCAAACGCATTTTCCTTGCAAGGAAGTGTCGCATTTACATTCATTTGAATCGTAGACGAGGAATGCATAACACTTCGCAATGAATATTATATCTTATCATGAAACATAGATATGAGATGCAATATCTCGTTCTAAGAAGCATTTGAACTCTATTGCTTCGATACGTAGATATCTGCAAACGCTATTTCCTTGCAAGGAAGTGTCGCATTTACATTCATTTGAAGTGTAGACGAGGAATACATAACACTTCGCAAATCATATTACATCTTACCATGAAACATAGAAATGAGATGCGATATCGCGTTTTAAGAAGCATTAGAACTCTATTGCTACGATACCTAGATATCTGCAGACGCTATTTCCTAGCAAGGAAGTGTCGCATTTACATTCATTTGAAGTGTAGAAGAGGAATACATGACACTTCGCAAATCATATTATATCTTACCATGAAAGATAGAAATGAGATGGGATATCGCGATTTAAGAAGCATTAGAAAGCTAATGCTACGATACGTAGACATCTGCAAACGCTATTTCCTTGCAAGGAAGTGTCGCATTTACATTCATTTGAATCGTAGACGAGGAATGCATAACACTTCGCAATGAATATTATATCTTATCATGAAACATAGATATGAGATGCAATATCTCGCTTTAAGAAGCAATTGAACTCTATTGCTACGATACCTAGACATCTCGAGATGCAATTTCCTAGCAATGAAGTGTCGCATTTACATTCATTTGAAGTGTAGACGAGGAATACATGACACTTCGCAATGAATATTACATCTTACCATGAAACATAGAAATGAGATGCGATATCTCGCTTTAAGATGCATTAGAAATCTATTGCTACGATACGTAGACATCTGCAAACGCCATTTCCTAGCGAGGAAGTGTCGCATTCACATTCATTTGAAGTGTAGAAGAGGAATACATGACACTTCGCAAATCATATTATATCTTACCATGAAACATAGAAATGAGATGCGATATCGCGTTTTAAGAAGCATTAGAACTCTATTGCTACGATACCTAGACATCTGCAAACGCTATTTCCTTGCAAGGAAGTGTCGCATTTACATTCATTTGAATCGTAGACGAGGAATGCATAACACTTCGCAAATCATATTATATCTTACCATGAAACATAGAAATGAGATGCGATATCGCGTTTTAAGAATCATAAGAGCTCTATTGCTACGATACGTAGACATCTGCAAACGCTATTTCCTAGCGAGGAAGTGTCGCATTTATATTCATTTGAGGTGTAGACGAGGAATACATAACACTTCGCAAATCATATTATATTTTACCATGAAACATAGAAATGAGATGCGATATCGCGTTTTAAGAAGCATTAGAACTCTATTGCTACGAAAGGTAGACATCTGCAAACGCTATTTCCTTGCAAGGAAGTGTCGCATTTACATTAATTTGAATGGTAGCCAAGGAGTGCATAACAATTCGCAATGAATATTATATCTTATCATGAAACATAGATATGACATGCAATATCTCGTTTTAAGAAGCATTTGAGCTCTATTGCTTCGATACGTAGACATCTGCAAACGCTATTTCCTTGCAAGGAAGTGTTGCATTTACATTCATTTGTATCGTAGACGAGGAATGCATAGCACCTCGCAATGAATATTATATCTTATCATGAAACATATATATGAGATGCAATATCTCGTTTTAAGAAGCATTTGAGCTCTTTTGCTTCGATACGTACACATCTGCAAACGCTATTTCCTTGCAAGGAAGTGTCGCATTTACATTCATTTGAATCGTAGACGAGGAATGCATAACACTTCGCAATGAATATTATATCTTATCATGAAACATAGATATGAGATGCTATATCTCGTTTTAAGAAGCATTTGAACTCTATTGCTACGATACTTAGACATCTGCAAACGCTATTTCCTTGCAAGTAAGTGTCGCATTTACACTCATTTGAAGTGTAGACGAGGAATACATAACACTTCGCAAATCATATTATATCTTACCATGAAACATAGAAATGAGATGCGATATCGCGTTTTAAGAAGCATTAGAACACAATGGCTACGATACCTAGACATCTGCAGACGCTATTTCCTAGCAAGGAAGTGTCGCATTTGCATTCATTTGAAGTGTAGACGAGGAATACATAACACTTCGCAAATCGTATTATATCTTACCATGAACCATAGAAATGAGATGCGATATCGCGTTTTAAGAATCATAAGAGCTCTATTGCTACGATACGTAGACATCTGCAGACGCTATTTACTAGCAAGGAAGTGTCGCATTTACATTCATTTGAAGTGTAGACGAGGAAAACATGACACTTCTCAAATCATATTATATCTTACCATGAAACATAGAAATGAGGTGCGATATCGCGTTTTAAGAAGCATTAGAAATCTATTGCTACGGTACGTAGACATCTGCAAACGCTATTTCTTTGCAAGGAAGTGTCGCATTTACATTCATTTGTAGTGTAGACGAGGAATACATAACACTTCGCAAATCCTATTATATGTTACCATGAAACATAGAAATGAGATGCGATATCGCGTTTTAAGAATCATAAGATCTCTATTGCTATGATACGTAGACATCTGCAAACGCTATTTCCTTGCAAGGAAGTGTCGCATTTACATTCATTTGAATTGTAGACGAGGAATGCATAAAACTTCGCATTGAATATTATATCATATCATGAAACATAGATATGAGATGCAATATCTCGTTTTAAGATGCATTTGAACTCTATTGCTACGATACCTAGACATCTGCAGACGCTATTTCCTAGCAAGGAAGTGTCGCATTTACATTCATTTGAAGTGCAGACGAGGAATACATGACACTTCGCAAATCATATTATATCTTACCATGGAACATAGAAATGAGATGCAATATCTCGTTTTAAGAAGCATTTGAACTCTATTGCATCGATACGTAGACATCTGCAAACACTATTTCCTTGCAAGGAAGTGTCGCATTTACATTCATTTGAAGTGTAGACGAGGAATACATAACACATCGCATATCATATTTTATCTTACCATCAAGCATAGAAATGAGATGCGATATCGCGTTTTAAGAATCATAAGAACTCTATTGCTACGATACGTAGACATTTGCAAACGCTATTTCCTTGCAAGGAAGTGTCGCATTTACATTCATTTGAATCGTAGACGAGGAATGCATAACACTTGGCAATGAATATTATATCTTATCATGAAACATTGATATGAGATGCAATATCTCGTTTTAAGAAGCATTTTAACTCAATTGCTTCGATACGTAGACATCTGCAAACGCTATTTCCTTGCAACGAAGTGTCGCATTTACGTTCATTTGAATCGTAGATGAGGAATGCATAACACTTCGCAATGAATATTATATCTTATCATGAAACATAGATATGAGATGCAATATCTCGCCTTAAGAAGCATTTGAACTCTATTGCTACGATGCCTAGACATCTGCAGACGATATTCCCTAGCAAGGAAGTGTCGCATTCACATTCATTTGAAGTGTAGACGAGGAATACATAACACTTCGCAAATCATATTATATCTTACCATGAAACATAGAAATGAGATGCGATATCGCGTTTTAAGAATCATAAGAACTCTATTGCTACGATACGTAGACTTCTGCAAACGCTATTTCCTTGCAAGGAAGTGTGGCATTTACATTCAATTGAATCGTAGACGAGGAATGCATAGCACTTCGCAATGAATATTATATCTTGTCATGAAACATAGATATGAGATGCAATATCTCGTTTTAAGAAGCATTTGAGCTCTATTGCTTCGATACGTAGACATCTGCAAACGCTATTTCCTTGCAAGGAAGTGTCGCATTTACATTCATTTGAATCGTAGACGAGGAATGCATAACACTTCGCAAATCATATTATATCTTACCATGAAACATAGAAATGAGATGCGATATCGCGTTTTAAGAATCATAAGAGCTCTATTGCTACGATACGTAGACATCTGCAAACGCTATTTCCTAGCGAGGAAGTGTCGCATTTATATTCATTTGAGGTGTAGACGAGGAATACATAACACTTCGCAAATCATATTATATTTTACCATGAAACATAGAAATGAGATGCGATATCGCGTTTTAAGAAGCATTAGAACTCTATTGCTACGAAAGGTAGACACCTGCAAACGCTATTTCCTTGCAAGGAAGTGTCGCATTTACATTAATTTGAATGGTAGCCAAGGAGTGCATAACAATTCGCAATGAATATTATATCTTATCATGAAACATAGATATGACATGCAATATCTCGTTTTAAGAAGCATTTGAGCTCTATTGCTTCGATACGTAGACATCTGCAAACGCTATTTCCTTGCAAGGAAGTGTTGCATTTACATTCATTTGTATCGTAGACGAGGAATGCATGGCACCTCGCAATGAATATTATATCTTATCATGAAACATATATATGAGATGCAATATCTCGTTTTAAGAAGCATTTGAGCTCTTTTGCTTCGATACGTACACATCTGCAAACGCTATTTCCTTGCAAGGAAGTGTCGCATTTACATTCATTTGAATTGTAGACGAGGAATGCATAACACTTCGCAATGAATATTATATCTTATCATGAAACATAGATATGAGATGCTATATCTCGTTTTAAGAAGCATTTGAACTCTATTGCTACGATACTTAGACATCTGCAAACGCTATTTCCTTGCAAGTAAGTGTCGCATTTACACTCATTTGAAGTGTAGACGAGGAATACATAACACTTCGCAAATCATATTATATCTTACCATGAAACATAGAAATGAGATGCGATATCGCGTTTTAAGAAGCATTAGAACACAATGGCTACGATACCTAGACATCTGCAGACGCTATTTCCTAGCAAGGAAGTGTCGCATTTGCATTCATTTGAAGTGTATACGAGGAATACATAACACTTCGCAAATCGTATTATATCTTACCATGAACCATAGAAATGAGATGCGATATCGCGTTTTAAGAATCATAAGAGCTCTATTGCTACGATACGTAGACATCTGCAAACGCTATTTCCTAGCGAGGAAGTGTCGCATTTATATTCATTTGAAGTGTAGACGAGGAATACATAACACTTCGCAAATCATATTATATTTTACCATGAAACATAGAAATGAGATGCGATATCGCGTTTTAAGAAGCATTAGAACTCTATTGCTACGATAGGTAGACATCTGCAAACGCTATTTCCTTGCAAGGAAGTGTCGCATTTACATTCATTTGAAGTGTAGACGAGGAATTCATAACACTTCACAAATCATATTATATCTTACCATGAAACATAGAAATGGGATGCGATACCGCGTTTTAAGAAGCATTAGAATTCTATCGCTACGATACCTAGACATCTGCAGACGCTATTTCCTAGCAGGGAAGTGTCGCATTTACATTCATTTGAAGTGTAAACGAGGAATACATGACACTTCGCAAATCATATTATATCTTACCATGAAACATAGAAATGAGATGCGATATCGCGTTTTAAGAAGCATTAGAACTCTATCGTTACGATACCTAGACATCTGCAGACGCTATTTCCTAGCAAGGCAGAGTCGCATTTACATTCATTTGAAGTGCAGACGAGGAATACATAACACTTCGCAAATCATATTATATCCTACCATGGAACATAGAAATGAGATGCGATATCGCGTTTCAAGTATCATAAGAACTCTATTGCTACGATATGTAGACATCTGCAAACGCTATTTCCTTGGAAGGAAGTGTCGCATTTACATTCATTTGAAGTGCAGACGAGGAATACATAACACTTCGCAAACCATATTATATCTTACCATGAAACATAGGAATGAGATGCGATATCGCGTTTTAAGAAACATTAGAACTCTATTGCTACGAAAGGTAGACATCTGCAATCGCTATTTCCTTGCAAGGAAGTGTCGCAATTACATTAATTTGAATGGTAGACAAGGAGTGCATAACAATTCGCAATGAATATTATATCTTATCATGAAACATAGATATGAGATGCAATATCTCGTTTTAAGAAGCATTTGAGCTCTATTGCTTCGATACGTAGACATCTGCAAACGCTATTTCCTTGCAAGGAAGTGTTGCATTTACATTCATTTGAATCGTATACGAGGAATGCATAACACTTCGCAATGAATATTATATCTTATCATGAAACATAGAAATGAGATGCGATATCGCGTTTTAAGAAGCATTAGAACTCTATTGCTACGAAAGGTAGACATCTGCAATCGCTATTTCCTTGCAAGGAAGTCTCGCATTTACATTCATTTAAAGTGTAGAGGAGGAATACATAACACTTCGCAAATTATATTACATCTTACCATGAAACATAGAAATGAGATGCGATATCGCGTTTAAAGAAGCATTAGAACACTATTGCTACGATACCTAGACATCTGCAGACGCTATTTCCTAGAAAGGAAGTGTCGCATTTACATTCATTTGAAGTGTAGACGAGGAATACATGACACTTCGCAAATCATATTATATCTTACCATGAAACATAGAAATGAGATGCGATATCGCGTTTTAAGAAGCATTACAGATCTATTGCTACGATACGTAGACATCTGCAAACGCTATTTCCTTGCAGGGAAGTGTCGCATTTACATTCATTTGAAGTGTAGACGAGGAATACATAACACTTCGCAAATCATATTATATCTTACCATGAAACATAGAAGTGAGATGCGATTTCGCGTTTTAAGAAGCATTAGAACTCTATCGTTACGATACCTAGACATCTGCAGACGCTATTTCCTAGCAAGGAAGTGTCGCATTTACATTCATTTGAAGTGTAGACGAGGAATACATAACAATTCGCAAATCATATTATATCTTACCATGAAACATAGAAATGAGATGCGATATCGCGTTTTAAGAAGCATTAGAACTCTATTCCTACGATACTTAGACATCTGCAAACGCTATTTCCTTGCAAGGAAGTGTCGCATTTACATTAATTTGAATGGTAGACAAGGAGTGCATAACAATTCGCAATGTATATTATATCTTGTCATGAAACATAGAAATGAGAAGCGATATTGCGTTTTAAGAAGCATTAGAACTCTATCGCTACGATACCTAGACATCTGCAGACGATATTTCCTAGCAAGGAAGTGTCGCGTTTACATTCATATGAAGTGTAGACGAGGAATGCATAACACTTCGCAATGAATATTATATCTTATCATGAAACATAGATATGAGATGCAATATCTCGCTTTACGAAACATTTGAACTCTATTGCTACGATACCTAGACATCTGCAAACGCTAGTTCCTAACGAAGAAGTGTCGCATTCACATTCATTTGAAGTGTAGACGAGGAATACATAACACTTCGCAAATCATATTATATCTTACCATGAAACATAGAAATGAGATGAGATATCGCGTTTTAAGAAGCATTAGAACTCTATTGCTACGAAAGGTAGACATCTGCAATCGCTATTTCCTTGCAAGGAAGTGTCGCAATTACATTAATTTGAATGGTAGACAAGGAGTGCATAACAATTTGCAATGAATATTATATCTTATCATGAAACATAGATATGAGATGCAATATCTCGTTTTAAGAAGCATTTGAGCTCTATTGCTTCGATACGTAGACATCTGCAAACGCTATTTCCTTGCAAGGAAGTGTTGCATTTACATTCATTTGAATCGTATACGAGGAATGCATAACACTTCGCAATGAATATTATATCTTATCATGAAACATAGAAATGAGATGCGATATCGCGTTTTAAGAAGCATTAGAACTCTATTGCTACGAAAGGTAGACATCTGCAATCGCTATTTCCTTGCAAGGAAATGTCGCATTTACATTCATTTGAAGTGTAGACGAGGAATACATGACACTTCGCAAATCATATCATATCTTACCATGAAACATAGAAATGAGATGCGATATCGCGTTTTAAGAAGCATTAGAACACTATAGCTACGATAGGTAGACATTTGCAAACGCTATTTCCTTGCAAGGAAGTCTCGCATTTACATTCATTTAAAGTGTAGAGGAGGAGTACATAACACTTCGCAAATTATATTACATCTTACCATGAAACATAGAAATGAGATGCGATATCGCGTTTTAAGAAGCATTAGAACTCTATCGCTACGATACCTAGACATCTGCAGACGATATTTCGTAGCAAGGAAGTGTCGCGTTTACATTCATATGAAGTGTAGACGAGGAATGCATAACACTTCGCAAATCATATTATATCTTACCATGAAACATAGAAATGAGATGCGATATCGCGTTTTAAGAAGCATTAGAACTCTATTGCTACGAAAGGTAGACATCTGCAATCGCTATTTCCTTGCAAGGAAGTGTCGCAATTACATTAATTTGAATGGTAGACAAGGAGTGCATAACAATTCGCAATGAATATTATATCTTATCATGAAACATAGATATGAGATGCAATATCTCGTTTTAAGAAGCATTTGAGCTCTATTGCTTCGATACGTAGACATCTGCAAACGCTATTTCCTTGCAAGGAAGTGTTGCATTTACATTCATTTGAATCGTATACGAGGAATGCATAACACTTCGCAATGAATATTATATCTTATCATGAAACATAGAAATGAGATGCGATATCGCGTTTTAAGAAGCATTAGAACTCTATTGCTACGAAAGGTAGACATCTGCAATCGCTATTTCCTTGCAAGGAAGTCTCGCATTTACATTCATTTAAAGTGTAGAGGAGGAATACATAACACTTCGCAAATTATATTACATCTTACCATGAAACATAGAAATGAGATGCGATATCGCGTTTAAAGAAGCATTAGAACACTATTGCTACGATACCTAGACATCTGCAGACGCTATTTCCTAGAAAGGAAGTGTCGCATTTACATTCATTTGAAGTGTAGACGAGGAATACATGACACTTCGCAAATCATATTATATCTTACCATGAAACATAGAAATGAGATGCGATATCGCGTTTTAAGAAGCATTACAGATCTATTGCTACGATACGTAGACATCTGCAAACGCTATTTCCTTGCAGGGAAGTGTCGCATTTACATTCATTTGAAGTGTAGACGAGGAATACATAACACTTCGCAAATCATATTATATCTTACCATGAAACATAGAAGTGAGATGCGATTTCGCGTTTTAAGAAGCATTAGAACTCTATCGTTACGATACCTAGACATCTGCAGACGCTATTTCCTAGCAAGGAAGTGTCGCATTTACATTCATTTGAAGTGTAGACGAGGAATACATAACAATTCGCAAATCATATTATATCTTACCATGAAACATAGAAATGAGATGCGATATCGCGTTTTAAGAATCATAAGAACTCTATGGCTACGATACTTAGACATCTGCAAACGCTATTTCCTTGCAAGGAAGTGTCGCATTTACATTAATTTGAATGGTAGACAAGGAGTGCATAACAATTCGCAATGAATATTATATCTTATCATGAAACATAGAAATGAGATGCGATATTGCGTTTTAGGAAGCATTAGAACTCTATCGCTACGATACCTAGACATCTGCAGGCGATATTTCCTAGCAAGGAAGTGTCGCATTTACATTCATATGAAGTGTAGACGAGGAATACATAACACTACGCAAATCATATTATATCTTACCATGAAACATAGAAATGAGATGCGATATCGCGTTTTAAGAATCATAAGAACTCTATTGCTACGATACTTAGACATCTGCAAACGCTATTTCCTTGCAAGGAAGTGTCGCATTTACATTAATTTGAATGGTAGACAAGGAGTGCATAACAATTCGCAATGAATATTATATCTTATCATGAAACATAGAAATGAGATGCGATATTGCGTTTTAAGAAGCATTAGAACTCTATCGCTACGATACCTAGACATCTGCAGACGATATTTCCTAGCAAGGAAGTGTCGCATTTACATTCATATGAAGTGTAGACGAGGAATACATAACACTACGCAAATCATATTATATCTTACCATGAAACATAGAAATGAGATGCGATATCGCGTTTTAAGAATCATAAGAACTCTATTGCTACGATACTTAGACATCTGCAAACGCTATTTCCTTGCAAGGAAGTGTCGCATTTACATTAATTTGAATGGTAGACAAGGAGTGCATAACAATTCGCAATGAATATTATATCTTATCATGAAACATAGAAATGAGATGCGATATTGCGTTTTAAGAAGCATTAGAACTCTATCGCTACGATACCTAGACATCTGCAGACGATATTTCCTAGCAAGGAAGTGTCGCGTTTACATTCATATGAAGTGTAGACGAGGAATGCATATCACTTCGCAATGAATATTATATCTTATCATGAAACATAGATATGAGATGCAATATCTCGCTTTACGAAACATTTGAACTCTATTGCTACGATACCTAGACATCTGCAAACGCTATTTCCTAACGAAGAAGTGTCGTATTCACATTCATTTGAAGTGTAGACGAGGAATACATAACACTTCGCAAATCATATTATATCTTACCATGAAACATAGAAATGAGATGCGATATCGCGTTTTAAGAAGCATTAAAACTCTATTGCTACGAAAGGTAGACATCTGCAATCGCTATTTCCTTGCAAGGAAGTGTCGTAATTACATTAATTTGAATGGTAGACAAGGAGTGCATAACAATTCGCAATGAATATTATATCTTATCATGAAACATAGAAATGAGATGCGATATCGCGTTTTAAGAAGCATTAGAACACTATTGCTACGATACGTAGACATCTGCAAACGCTATTTCCTTGCAAGGAAGTGTCGCATTTACATTCATTTGAAGTGTAGACGAGGAATACATGACACTTCGCAAATCATATTTTATCTTACCATGAAACATAGAAATGCGATGCGATATCGCGTTTTAAGAAGCATTAGAACACTATAGCTACGATAGGTAGACATTTGCAAACGCTATTTCCTTGCAAGGAAGTCTCGCATTTACATTCATTTAAAGTGTAGAGGAGGAATACATAACACTTCGCAAATTATATTACATCTTACCATGAAACATAGAAATGAGATGCGATATCGCGTTTTAAGAAGCATTAGAACTCTATTGCTACGATACCTAGACATCTGCAGACACTATTTCCTAGAAAGGAAGTGTCGCATTTACATTCATTTGAAGTGTAGAATAGGAATACATGACACTTCGCAAATCATATTATATCTTACCATGAAAGATAGAAATGAGATGCGATATCGCGTTTTAAGAAGCATCAGAAAGCTAATGCTACGATACGTAGACATCTGCAAACGCTATTTCCTAGCGAGGAAGTATCGCATTCACATTCATTTGAAGTGTAGACGAGGAAAACATAACACTTCGCAAATCATATTATATCTTTCCATGAAACATAGAAATGAGATGCGATATCGCGTTTTAAGAAGCATTAGAACACTATTGCTACGATAGGTAGACATTTGCAAACGCTATTTCCTTGCAAGGAAGTGTCGTATTTACATTCATTTGAAGTGTAGACGAGGAATACATAACACTTCGCATTGAATATTATATCTTATCATGAAACATAGATATGAGATGCAATATCTCGTTTTAAGAAGCATTTGAACTCTATTGCTTCGATACGTAGACACCTGCAAACACTATTTCCTTGCAAGGAAGTGTCGCATTTACGTTCATTTGAATCGTAGACGAGGAATGCATAACACTTCGCAATGAATATTATATCTTATCATGAAACATAGATATGAGATGCAATATCTCGTTTTTAGAAGCATTTGAACACTAGTGCTTCGATATGTAGACATCTGCAAACGCTATTTCCTTGCAAGGAAGTGTCGCATTTACATTCATTTGAAGTGTAGACGAGGAATACATGACACTTCGCAAATCATATTATATCTTACCATGAAACATAGAAATGAGATGCGATATCGCGTTTTAAGAAGCATTACAAATCTATTGCTACGATACGTAGACATCTGCAAACGCTATTTCCTTGCAGGGAAGTGTCGCATTTACATTCATTTGAAGTGTAGACGAGGAATACATAACACTTCGCAAATCATATTATATCTTTCCATGAAACATAGAAATGAGATGCGATAATGCGTTTTAAGAAGCATTAGGACACTATTGCTACGATAGGTAGACATTTGCAAACGCTATTTCCTTGCAAGGAAGTGTCGTATTTACATTCATTTGAAGTGTAGACGAGGAATACATAACACTTCGCAAATCATATTACTTCTTACCATGAAACATAGAAATGAGATGCGATATCGCGTTTTAAGTATCATAAGAACTCCATTGCTACGATACGTAGACATCTGCAAACGCTATTTCCTCGCAAGGAAGTGTCGAATTTACATTAATTTGAATCGTAGACGAGGAATGCATAACACTTCGCAATGAATATTATATCTTATCATGAAACATATATATGAGATGCAATATCTCGTTTTAAGAAGCATTTGAACACTACTGCTTCGATACGTGGACATCTGCAAACGCCATTTCCTTGCAAGGAAGTGTCGTATTTACGTTCATATGAATCGTAGACGAGGAATGCATAACACTTCGCAATGAATATTATATCTTATCATGAAACATAGATATGAGATGCAATATCTCGCTTTAAGAAGCATTTGAACTCTATTGCTACGATACCTAGACATCTGCAAACGCTATTTCCTAACGAAGAAGTGTCGCATTCACATTCATTTGAAATGTAGACGAGGAATACATAACACTTCGCAATGAATATTATATCTTATCATGAAACATAAATATGGGATGCTATATCTCGTTTTAAGAAGCATTAGAACACTATTGCTACGATACCTAGACATCTGCAGACGCTATTTGCTAGCAAGGAAGTGTCGCACTTACATTCATTTGAAGTGCAGTCGAGGAATACATAACACTACGCAAATCATATTATATCTTACCATGAAACATAGAAATGAGATGCGATATCGCGTTTTAAGAAGCATTAGAACTCTATTGCTACGATATGTAGACATCTGCAAACGCTATTTCCTTGCAAGGAAGTGTCGCACTTACATTCATTTGATGTGTAGACGAGGAATACATAACACTTCGCAAATCATATTATATCTTACCATGGAACATAGAAATGAGATGCGATATCGCGTTTCAAGAATCATAAGAACTCTATTGCTACGATACGTAGACATCTGCAAACGCTATTTCCTTGCAAGGAAGTGTCGCATTTACATTCATTTGAAGTGTAGACGAGGAATACATGACACTTCGCAAATCATATTATATCTTACCATGAAACATAGAAATGAGATGCGATATCGCGTTTTAAGAAGCATTACAAATCTATTGCTACGATACGTAGACATCTGCAAACGCTATTTCTTTGCAGGGAAGTGTCGCATTTACATTCATTTGAAGTGTAGACGAGGAATACATAACACTTCGCAAATCATATTATATCTTACAATGAAACATAGAAGTGAGATGCGATTTCGCGTTTTAAGAAGCATTAGAACTCTATCGTTACGATACCTAGACATCTGCAGACGCTATTTCCTAGCCAGGAAGTGTCGCATTTACATTCATTTGAAGTGTAGACGAGGAATACATAACACTTCGCAAATCATATTATATCTTACCATGGAACATAGAAATGAGATGCGATATCGCGTTTCAAGAATCATAAGAACTATATTGCTACGATACGTAGACATCTGCAGACGCTATTTCCTAGCAAGGAAGTGTCGCATTTACATTCATTTGAAGTGCAGTCGAGGAATACATAACACTTCGCAAATCATATTATATCTTACCATGAAACATAGAAATGAGATGCGATATCGCGTTTTAAGAAGCATTAGAACTCTATTGCTACGATATGTAGACATCTGCAAACGCTATTTCCTTGCAAGGAAGTGTCGCACTTACATTCGTTTGATGTGTAGACGAGGAATACATAACACTTCGCAAATCATATTATATCTTACCATGGAACATAGAAATGAGATGCGATATCGCGTTTCAATAATCATAAGAACTCTATTGCTACGATACGCAGACATCTGCAAACGCTATTTCCTTGCAAGGAAGTGTCGCATTTGCATTCATTTGAAGTGCAGACGAGGAATACATAACACTTCGCAAACCATGTTATATCTTACCATGAAACATAGAAATGAGATGCGATATCGCGTTTTAAGAAGCATTAGAACTCTATTGCTACGAAAGGTAGACATCTGCAAACGCTATTTCCTTGCAAGGAAGTGTCGCATTTACATTCATTTGAATCGTAGACGAGGAATGCATAACACTTCGCAATGAATATTATATCTTATCATGAAACATATATATGAGATGCAATATCTCGTTTTAAGAAGCATTTGAACACTACTGCTTCGATACGTGGACATCTGCAAACGCCATTTCCTTGCAAGCAAGTGTCGTATTTACGTTCATATGAATCGTAGACGAGGAATGCATAACACATCGCAATGAATATTATATCTTATCATGAAACATAGATATGAGATGCAATATCTCGCTTTAAGAAGCATTTGAACTCTATTGCTACGATACTTAGACATCTGCAAACGCTATTTCCTAACGAAGAAGTGTCGCATTCACATTCATTTGAAATGTAGACGAGGAATACATAACACTTCGCAAATCATATTATATCTTACCATGAAACATAGAAATGAGATGCTATATCTCGTTTTAAGAAGCATTAGAACTCTATTGCTACGATACCTAGACATCTGCAGACGCTATTTCCTAGCAAGGAAGTGTCGCATTTACATTCATTTGAAGTGCAGTCGAGGAATACATAACACTTCGCAAATCATATTATATCTTACCATGAAACATAGAAATGAGATGCGATATCGCGTTTTAAGAAGCATTAGAACTCTATTGCTACGATATGTAGACATCTGCAAACGCTATTTCCTTGCAAGGAAGTGTCGCATTTACATTCATTTGAAGTGCAGACGAGGAATACATAACACTTCGCAAACCATGTTATATCTTACCATGAAACATAGAAATGAGATGCGATATCGCGTTTTAGGAAGCATTAGAACTCTATTGCTACGAAAGGTAGACATCTGCAATCGCTATTTCCTTGCAAGGAAGTGTCGCATTTACATTCATTTGAATCGTATACGAGGAATGCATAACACTTCGCAATGAATATTATATCTTATCATGAAACATAGATATGAGATGCAATATCTCGTTTTAAGAAGCATTTTAACTCTATTGCTTCGATACGTAGACATCTGCAAACGCTATTTCCTTGCAAGGAAGTGTCGCATTTACATTCATTTGAAGTGTAGACGAGGAATACATGAAACTTCGCAAATCATACTATATTTAACCATGATACATAGAAATGAGATGCGATATCGCGTTTCAAGTATCATAAGAACTCTATTGCTACGAAAGGTAGATATCTGCAATCGCTATTTCCTTGCAAGGAAGTGTCGCATTTACATTAATTTGAATGGTAGTCAAGGAGTGCATAACAATTCGCAATGAATATTATATCTTATCATGAAACATAGAAATGAGATGCGATATCGCGTTTTAAGAAGCATTAGAACTCTATCGCTACGATACCTAGACATCTGCAGACGATATTTCCTAGCAAGGAAGTGTCGCATTTACATTCATATGAAGTGTAGACGAGGAATACATAACACTTCGCAAGTCATATTATACCTTACCATGAAACATAGAAATGAGATGCGATATCGCGTTTTAAGAATCATAAGAACTCTATTGCTACGATACTTAGACATCTGCAAACGCTATTTCCTTGCAAGGAAGTGTCGCATTTACATTCATTTGAATCGTAGACGAGGAATGCATAACACTTCGCAATGAATATTATATCTTATCATGAAACATAGAAATGAGATGCGATATCGCGTTTCAAGAATCATAAGAACTATATTGCTACGATACGTAGACATCTGCAAACGCTATTTCCTTGCAAGGAAGTGTCGCATTTACATTCATTTGAAGTGTAGACGAGGAATACATGACACTTCGCAAATCATATTATATCTTACCATGAAACATAGAAATGAGATGCGATATCGCGTTTTAAGAAGCATTACAAATCTATTGCTACGATACGTAGACATCTGCAAACGCTATTTTCTTGCAGGGAAGTGTCGCATTAAATTCATTTGAAGTGTAGACGAGGAATACATAACACTTCGCAAATCATATTATATCTTACAATGAAACATAGAAGTGAGATGCGATTTCGCGTTTTAAGAAGCATTAGAACTCTATTGTTACGATACCTAGACATCTGCAGACGCTATTTCCTAGCAAGGAAGTGTCGCATTTACATTCATTTGAAATGTAGACGAGGAATACATAACACTTCGCAAATCATATTATATCTTACCATGAAACATAGAAATGAGATGCTATATCTCGTTTTTAAGAAGCATTAGAACTCTATTGCTACGATACCTAGACATCTGCAGACGCTATTTCCTAGCAAGGAAGTGTCGCATTTACATTCATTTGAAGTGCAGTCGGGGAATACATAACACTTCGCAAATCATATTATATCTTACCATGAAACATAGAAATGAGATGCGATATCGCGTTTTAAGAAGCATTAGAACTCTATTGCTACGATATGTAGTCATCCGCAAAGGCTATTTCCTTGCAAGGAAGTGTCGTATTTACGTTCATATGAATCGTAGACGAGGAATGCATAACACTTCGCAATGAATATTATATCTTATCACGAAACATAGAAATGAGATGCTATATCTCGTTTTAAGAAGCATTAGAACTCTATTGCTACGATACCTAGACATCTGCAGACGCTATTTCCTAGCAAGGAAGTGTCGCATTTACATTCATTTGAAGTGCAGTCGAGGAATACATAACACTTCGCAAATCATATTATATCGTACCATGAAACATAGAAATGAGATGCGATATCGCGTTTTAAGAAGCATTAGAACTCTATTGCTACGATATGTAGACATCTGCAAACGCTATTTCCTTGCAAGGAAGTGTCGCACTTACATTCGTTTGATGTGTAGACGAGGAATACATAACACTTCGCAAATCATATTATATCTTACCATGGAACATAGAAATGAGATGCGATATCGCGTTTCAAGAATCATAAGAACTCTATTGCTACGATACGTAGACATCTGCAAACGCTATTTCCTTGCAAGGAAATGTCGCATTTACATTCATTTGAAGTGCAGACGAGGAATACATAACACTTCGCAAACCATGTTATATCTTACCATGAAACATAGAAATGAGATGCGATATCGCGTTTTAAGAAGCATTAGAACTCTATTGCTACGAAAGGTAGACATCTGCAAACGCTATTTCCTTGCAAGGAAGTGTCGCATTTACATTCATTTGAATCGTAGACGAGGAATGCATAACACTTCGCAATGAATATTATATCTTATCATGAAACATATATATGAGATGCAATATCTCGTTTTAAGAAGCATTTGAACACTACTGCTTCGATACGTGGACATCTGCAAACGCCATTTCCTTGCAAGGAAGTGTCGTATTTACGTTCATATGAATCGTAGACGAGGAATGCATAACACTTCGCAATGAATATTATATCTTATCATGAAACATAGATATGAGATGCAATATCTCGCTTTAAGAAGCATTTGAACTCTATTGCTACGATACTTAGACATCTGCAAACGCTATTTCCTAACGAAGAAGTGTCGCATTCACATTCATTTGAAATGTAGACGAGGAATACATAACACTTCGCAAATCATATTATATCTTACCATGAAACATAGAAATGAGATGCTATATCTCGTTTTAAGAAGCATTAGAACTCTATTGCTTCGATACGTAGACATCTGCAAACGCTATTTCCTTGCAAGGAAGTGTCGCATTTACATTCATTTGAATCGTAGACGAGGAATGCATAACACATCGCAATGAATATTATATCTTATCATGAAACATAGATATCAGATGCAATATCTCGCTTTAAGAAGCATTTGAACTCTATTGCTACGATGCCTAGACATCTGCAGACGATATTTCCTAGCAAGGAAGTGTCGCATTCACATTCATTTGAAGTGTAGACGAGGAATACATAACACTTCGCAAATCATATTATATCTTACCATGAAACATAGAAATGAGATGCGATATCGCGTTTTAAGAAGCATTAGAACTCTATTGCTACGAAAGGTAGACATCTGCAATCGCTATTTCCTTGCAAGGAAGTGTCGCATTTACATTCATTTGAATCGTATACGAGGAATGCATAACACTTCGCAATGAATATTATATCTTATCATGAAACATAGATATGAGATGCAATATCTCGTTTTAAGAGGCATTTGAACTCTATTGCATCGATACGTAGACATCTGCAAACGCCATTTCCTTGCAAGGAAGTGTCGCATTTACATTCATTGGATGTGTAGACGAGGAATGCATAACACTTCGCAAGGTATATTATATCTTATCATGAAACATAGATATGAGATGCAATATCTCGTTCTTAGAAGCATTTGAACACTAGTGCTTCGATACGTAGACATTTGCAAACGCTATTTCCTTGCAAGGAAGTGTCGTATTTACATTCATTTGAAGTGTAGACGAGGAATACATAACACTTCGCAAATCATATTATATCTTACCATAAAACACAGAAATGTGATGCGATATCGCGTTTTAAGTATCATAAGAACTCCATTGCTACGATACGTAGACATCTGCAAACGCTATTTCCATGCAAGGAAGTGTCGCATTTACATTCATTTGAATCGTAGACGAGGAATGCATAATACTTCGCAAATCATATTATATCTTGACATGAAACATAGAAATGAGATGCGATATCGCGTTTTAAGAATCACAAGAACTCTATTGCTACGATACGTAGACATCTGCAAACGCTATTTCCTTGCAGGGAAGTGTCGCAATTACATTCATTTGAATCGTAGACGAGGAATGCATAACACTTCGCAATGAATATTATATCTTATCATGAAACATAGATATGAGATGCAATATCTCGTTTTAAGAGGCATTTGAACTCTATTGCATCGATACGTAGACATCTGCAAACGCCAATTCCTTGCAAGGAAGTGTCGCATTTACATTCATTTGATGTGTAGACGAGGAATGCATAACACTTCGCAAGGTATATTATATCTTATCATGAAACATAGATATGAGATGCAATATCCCGTTTTTAGAAGCATTTGAACACTAGTGCTTCGATACGTAGACATTTGCAAACGCTATTTCCTTGCAAGGAAGTGTAGTATTTACATTCATTTGAAGTGTAGACGAGGAATACATAACACTTCGCAAATCATATTATATCTTACCATAAAACACAGAAATGTGATGCGATATCGCGTTTTAAGTATCATAAGAACTCCATTGCTACGATACGTAGACATCTGCAAACGCTATTTCCATGCAAGGAAGTGTCGCATTTACATTCATTTGAATCGTAGACGAGGAATGCATAATACTTCGCAAATCATATTATATCTTGACATGAAACATAGAAATGAGATGCGATATCGCGTTTTAAGAATCACAAGAACTCTATTGCTACGATACGTAGACATCTGCAAACGCTATTTCCTTGCAGGGAAGTGTCGCATTTACATTCATTTGAATCGTAGACGAGGAATGCATAACACTTCGCAATGAATATTATATCTTATCATGAAACATATATGTGGGATGCAATATCTCGTTTTAAGAAGCATTTGAACTCTAATGGTTCGATACGTAGACATCTGCAAACGCTATTTCCTTGCAAGGAAGTGTCGCACTTACATTCATTTGAAGTGTAGACGAGGAATACATGAATCTTCGCAAATCATATTATATTTAACCATGAAACATAGAAATGAGTTGCGATATCGCGTTTTAAGAAGCATTAGAACACCATTGCTACGATAGGTAGACATTTGCAAACGCTATTTCCTTGCAAGAAAGTGTCGTATTTACATTCATTTGAAGTGTAGACGAGGAATACATGACACTTCGCTAATCATATTATATCTTACCATGAAACATAGAAATGAGATGCGATATCGCGTTTTAAGAAGCATTAGAACACTATTGCTACGATAGGTAGACACTTGAAAAAGCTATTTCCTTGCAAGGAAGTGTCGCATTTACATTCATTTGAATCGTAGACGAGGAATGCATAACACTTCGCAATGAATATTATATCTTATCATGAAACATATATATGAGATGCAATATCTCGTTTTAAGAAGCATTTGAACACTACTGCTTCGATACGTGGACATCTGCAAACGCCATTTCCTTGCAAGGAAGTGTCGTATTTACGTTCATATGAATCGTAGACGAGGAATGCATAACACTTCGCAATGAATATTATATCTTATCATGAAACATAGATATGAGATGCAATATCTCGCTTTAAGAAGCATTTGAACTCTATTGCTACGATACTTAGACATCTGCAAACGCTATTTCCTAACGAAGAAGTGTCGCATTCACATTCATTTGAAATGTAGACGAGGAATACATAACACTTCGCAAATCATATTATATCTTACCATGAAACATAGAAATGAGATGCTATATCTCGTTTTAAGAAGCATTAGAACTCTATTGCTTCGATACGTAGACATCTGCAAACGCTATTTCCTTGCAAGGAAGTGTCGCATTTACATTCATTTGAATCGTAGACGAGGAATGCATAACACATCGCAATGAATATTATATCTTATCATGAAACATAGATATCAGATGCAATATCTCGCTTTAAGAAGCATTTGAACTCTATTGCTACGATGCCTAGACATCTGCAGACGATATTTCCTAGCAAGGAAGTGTCGCATTCACATTCATTTGAAGTGTAGACGAGGAATACATAACACTTCGCAAATCATATTATATCTTACCATGAAACATAGAAATGAGATGCGATATCGCGTTTTAAGAAGCATTAGAACTCTATTGCTACGAAAGGTAGACATCTGCAATCGCTATTTCCTTGCAAGGAAGTGTCGCATTTACATTCATTTGAATCGTATACGAGGAATGCATAACACTTCGCAATGAATATTATATCTTATCATGAAACATAGATATGAGATGCAATATCTCGTTTTAAGAGGCATTTGAACTCTATTGCATCGATACGTAGACATCTGCAAACGCCATTTCCTTGCAAGGAAGTGTCGCATTTACATTCATTGGATGTGTAGACGAGGAATGCATAACACTTCGCAAGGTATATTATATCTTATCATGAAACATAGATATGAGATGCAATATCTCGTTCTTAGAAGCATTTGAACACTAGTGCTTCGATACGTAGACATTTGCAAACGCTATTTCCTTGCAAGGAAGTGTCGTATTTACATTCATTTGAAGTGTAGACGAGGAATACATAACACTTCGCAAATCATATTATATCTTACCATAAAACACAGAAATGTGATGCGATATCGCGTTTTAAGTATCATAAGAACTCCATTGCTACGATACGTAGACATCTGCAAACGCTATTTCCATGCAAGGAAGTGTCGCATTTACATTCATTTGAATCGTAGACGAGGAATGCATAATACTTCGCAAATCATATTATATCTTGACATGAAACATAGAAATGAGATGCGATATCGCGTTTTAAGAATCACAAGAACTCTATTGCTACGATACGTAGACATCTGCAAACGCTATTTCCTTGCAGGGAAGTGTCGCAATTACATTCATTTGAATCGTAGACGAGGAATGCATAACACTTCGCAATGAATATTATATCTTATCATGAAACATAGATATGAGATGCAATATCTCGTTTTAAGAGGCATTTGAACTCTATTGCATCGATACGTAGACATCTGCAAACGCCATTTCCTTGCAAGGAAGTGTCGCATTTACATTCATTTGATGTGTAGACGAGGAATGCATAACACTTCGCAAGGTATATTATATCTTATCATGAAACATAGATATGAGATGCAATATCCCGTTTTTAGAAGCATTTGAACACTAGTGCTTCGATACGTAGACATTTGCAAACGCTATTTCCTTGCAAGGAAGTGTAGTATTTACATTCATTTGAAGTGTAGACGAGGAATACATAACACTTCGCAAATCATATTATATCTTACCATAAAACACAGAAATGTGATGCGATATCGCGTTTTAAGTATCATAAGAACTCCATTGCTACGATACGTAGACATCTGCAAACGCTATTTCCATGCAAGGAAGTGTCGCATTTACATTCATTTGAATCGTAGACGAGGAATGCATAATACTTCGCAAATCATATTATATCTTGACATGAAACATAGAAATGAGATGCGATATCGCGTTTTAAGAATCACAAGAACTCTATTGCTACGATACGTAGACATCTGCAAACGCTATTTCCTTGCAGGGAAGTGTCGCATTTACATTCATTTGAATCGTAGACGAGGAATGCATAACACTTCGCAATGAATATTATATCTTATCATGAAACATATATGTGGGATGCAATATCTCGTTTTAAGAAGCATTTGAACTCTAATGGTTCGATACGTAGACATCTGCAAACGCTATTTCCTTGCAAGGAAGTGTCGCACTTACATTCATTTGAAGTGTAGACGAGGAATACATGAATCTTCGCAAATCATATTATATTTAACCATGAAACATAGAAATGAGTTGCGATATCGCGTTTTAAGAAGCATTAGAACACCATTGCTACGATAGGTAGACATTTGCAAACGCTATTTCCTTGCAAGAAAGTGTCGTATTTACATTCATTTGAAGTGTAGACGAGGAATACATGACACTTCGCTAATCATATTATATCTTACCATGAAACATAGAAATGAGATGCGATATCGCGTTTTAAGAAGCATTAGAACACTATTGCTACGATAGGTAGACACTTGAAAAAGCTATTTCCTTGCAAGGAAGTGTCGCATTTACATTTATTTGAAGTGTAGACGAGGAATACATAACACTTCGCAAATCATATTATATCTTACCATGAAACATAGAAATGAGATGCGATATCGCGTTTTAAGAAGCATTAGAACTCTATTGCTACGACACGTAGACATCTGCAAACGCTATTTCCTAGCGAGGAAGGAATCGTATTTACATTCATTTGAAGTGTAGACGAGGAATACATAACACTTCGCAAATCATATTACATCTTACCATAAAACATAGAAATGAGATGCGATATCGCGTTCTATGAATCATAAGACCTCTATTGCTACGATACGTAGACAACTGCAAACGCTATTTCCCTGCAAGGAAGTGTCGCATTTACGTTCATTTGAATCGTATACGAGGAATGCATAACACTTCGCAATGAATATTATATCTTATCCTGAAACATAGCTATGAGATGCAATATCTCGTGTTAAGAAGCATTTGAACACTATTGCTACGATACCTAGACATCTGCAGACGCCATTTCCTTGCAAGGAAGTGTCGCATTTACATTCATTTGAATCGTAGACGAGGAATGCATAACACTTCGCATTGAATATTATATCTTATCATGAAACATAGATATGAGATGCAATATCTCGTTTTAAGAAGCATTTGAACACTATTGCTTCGATACGTAGACATCTGCAAACACTATTTCCTTGCAAGGAAGTGTCGCATTTACGTTCATTTGAATCGTAGACGAGGAATGCATAACACTTCGCAATGAATATTATATCTTATTATGAAACATAGATATGAGATGCAATATCTCGTTTTTAGAAGCATTTGAACACTAGTTCTTCGATACGTAGACATCTGCAAACTCTATTTCCTTGCAAGGATGTGTCGCATTTACATTCATTTGAAGTGTAGACGAGGAATACATGACACTTCGCAAATCATATTATATCTTACCATGAAACATAGAAATGAGATGCGATATCGCGTTTTAAGAAGCATTACAAATCTATTGCTACGATACGTAGACATCTGCAAACGCTATTTCCTTGCAGGGAAGTGTCGCATTTACATTCATTTGAAGTGTAGACGAGGAATACATAACACTTCGCAAATCATATTATATCTTACCATGAAACATAGAAGTGAGATGCGATTTCGCGTTTTAAGAAGCATTAGAACTCTATCGTTACGATACCTAGACATCTGCAGACGCTATTTCCTAGCAAGGAAGTGTCGCATTTACATTTATTTGAAGTGTAGACGAGGAATACATAACACTTCGCAAATCATATTATATCTTACGATGAAACATAGAAATGAGATGCGATATCGCGTTTTAAGAAGCATTAGAACTCTATTGCTACGACACGTAGACATCTGCAAACGCTATTTCCTAGCGAGGAAGGAATCGTATTTACATTCATTTGAAGTGTAGACGAGGAATACATAACACTTCGCAAATCATATTACATCTTACCATAAAACATAGAAATGAGATGCGATATCGCGTTCTAAGAATCATAAGACCTCTATTGCTACGATACGTAGACAACTGCAAACGCTATTTCCCTGTAAGGAAGTGTCGCATTTACGTTGATTTGAATCGTATACGAGGAATGCATAACACTTCGCAATGAATATTATATCTTATCCTGAAACATAACTATGAGATGCAATATCTCGTGTTAAGAAGCATTTGAACACTATTGCTACGATACGTAGACAACTGCAAACGCTATTTCCCTGCAAGGAAGTGTAGCATTTACGTTCATATGAATCGTAGACGAGGAATGCATAACACTTCGCAATGAATATTATATCTTATCATGAAACATAGATATGAGATGCAATATCTCATTTTAAGAAGCATTTGAACTCTATTGCATCGATACGTAGACATCTGCAAACGCTATTTCCTTGCAAGGAAGTGTCGCATTTACATTCATTTGAAGTGTAGACGAGGAATACATAACACTTCGCAAATCATATTATATCTTACCATGAAACATAGAAATGAGATGCGATATCGCGATTTAAGAAGCATTAGAACTCTATCGTTACGATACCTAGACATCTGCAAACGCTATTTGCTAGCAAGGCAGTGTCGCATTTACATTCATTTGGATCGTAGACGAGGAATGCATAACACTTCGCAATGAATATTATATCGTATCATGAAACATAGATATGAGATGCAATATCTCGTTTTAAGAAGCATTTGAACTCTATTGCTTCGATACGTAGACATCTGCAGACGCTATTTCCTTGCAAGGAAGTGTCGCATTTACATTCCTTTGAAGTGTAGACGAGGAATTCATAACACTTCGCAAGTCATATTATATCTTACCATGAAACATAGAAATGAGATGTGATATCGCGTTTTAAGAAGCATTAGAACTCTATCGCTACGATACCTAGACATCTGCAGACGCTATTTCCTAGCAAGGAAGTGTAGCATTTACATTCATTTGAAGTGTAGACGAGGAATACATAACACTTCGCAAATCATATTATATCTTACCATGAAACATAGAAATGAGATGCGATATCGCGTTTTAAGAATCATAAGAACACTATTGCTACGATACGTAGACATCTGCAAACGCTATTTCCTAGCGAGGAAGTGTCGCATTTACAATCATTTGAAGTGTAGACGTGGAATACATAACACTTCGCAAATCATATTATATCTTTCCATGAAACATAGAAATGAGATGCGATATCGCGTTTTAAGAATCATAAGAACTCTATTCCTACGATACGTAGACATCTGCAAACGCTATTTCCTTGCAAGGAAGTGTCGCATTTACATTCATTTGAGTCGTAGACGAGGAATGCATAACACTTCGCAATGAATATTATATCTTATCATGAAACATAGATATGAGATGCAATATCTCGTTTTAAGAAGCATTTGAACTCTATTGCTTCGATACGTAGACATCTGCAAACGCTATTTCCTTGCAAGGAAGTGTCGCATTTACATTCATTTGAAGCGTAGACGAGGAATACATGAAACTTCGCAAATCATATTATATCTTACCATGAAACATAGAAATGAGATGCGATATCTCGTTTTAAGAAGCATTAGAACACTATTGCTACGATAGGTAGACACTTGAAAAAGCTATTTCCTTGCAACGAAGTGTCGTATTTACATTCATTTGAAGTGTAGACGAGGAATACATAACACATCGCAAATCATATTATATCTTACCATAAAACATAGAAATGAGATGCGATATCGCGTTTTAAGAATCATAAGACCTCTATTGCTACGATACGTAGACAACTGCAAGCGCTATTTCCTTGCAAGGAAATGTCGCATTTACATTCATTTGAATCGTATACGAGGAATGCATAATACTTCTCAATGAATATTATATCTTATCATGAAACATAGATATGAGATGCAATATCTCGTTTTAAGAATCATTTTAACTCTATTGCTTCGATACGTAGACATCTGCAAACGCTATTTCCTTGCAAGGAAGTGTCGCATTTACGTTCATTTGAATCGTAGACGAGGAATGCATAACACATCGCAAGGAATATTATATCCTATCATGAAACATAGATATGAGATGCAATATCTCGTTTTAAGAATCATAAGAACCCTATTGCTACGATACGTAGACATCTGCAAACGCTATTTCCTTGCAAGGAAGTGTCGCATTTACATTCATTTGAATCGAAGACGAGGAATGCACAACACTTCGCAAATCATATTATATCATTCCATGAAGCATGGAAATGAGATGCGATATCGCGTTTTAAGAATCATAAGAAGTCTATTGCTACGATACATAGACATCTGCAAACGCTATTTCCTTGCAAGGAAGTGTCGCATTTACATTCATTTGAAGTGTAGACGAGGAATACATAACACATCGCAAGTCATATTATATCTTACCATGAAACATAGAAATGAGATGCAATATCTCGTTTTAAGAAGCATCTGAACTCAATTGCTACGATACCTAGACATCTGCAGACGCTATTTCCTAGCAAGGAAGTGTCGCATTTACATTCATTTAAAGTGTAGTCGAGGAAAACATGACACATCGCTAATCATATTATATCTTACCATGAAACATAGAAATGAGATGCGATATCGCATTTTAAGAAGCAATAGAAATCTATTGCTACTGCACGTAGACATCTGCAAACGCTATTTCTTTGCAAGGAAGTGTCGCATTTACATTCATTTGAAGTGTAGACGAGGAATACATAACACTTCGCAAATCATATTATATCTTACCATGAAACATAGAAATGAGATGCGATATCGCGATTTAAGAAGCATTAGAACTCTATCGTTACGATACCTAGACATCTGCAAACGCTATTTCCTAGCAAGGCAGTGTCGCATTTACATTCATTTGGATCGTAGACGAGGAATGCATAACACTTCGCAATGAATATTATATCGTATCATGAAACATAGATATGAGATGCAATATCTCGTTTTAAGAAGCATTTGAACTCTATTGCTTCGATACGTAGACATCTGCAGACGCTATTTCCTTGCAAGGAAGTGTCGCATTTACATTCCTTTGATGTGTAGACGAGGAATTCATAACACTTCGCAAATCATATTATATCTTACCATGAAACATAGAAATGAGATGCGATATCGCGTTTTAAGAAGCATTAGTACTCTATCGTTACGATACCTAGACATCTGCAGACGCTATTTCCTAGCAAGGAAGTGTAGCATTTACATTCATTTGAAGTGTAGACGAGGAATACATAACACTTCGCAAATCATATTATATCTTACCATGAAACAAAGAAATGAGGTGCGATATCGCGTTTTAAGAATCATAAGAAGACTATTGCTACGATACGTAGACATCTGCAAACGCTATTTCCTAGCGAGGAAGTGTCGCATTTACATTCATTTGAAGTGTAGACGAGGAATACATAGCACTTCGCAAATCATATTATATCTTACCATGAAACATAGAAATGAGATGCGATATCGCGTTTTAAAAAGCATTTGAACACCATTGCTACGATACCTAGACATCTGCAGACGCTATTTCCTAGCAAGGAAGTGTAGCATTTACATTCATTTGAAGTGTAGACGAGGAATACATAACACTTCGCAAATCATATTATATCTTACCATGAAACAAAGAAATGAGGTGCGATATCGCGTTTTAAGAATCATAAGAAGACTATTGCTACGATACGTAGACATCTGCAAACGCTATTTCCTTGCGAGGAAGTGTCGCATTTACAATCATTTGAAGTGTAGACGAGGAATACATAACACTTCGCAAATCATATTATATCTTTCCATGAAACATAGAAATGAGATGCGATATCGCGTTTTAAGAATCATAAGGATTCTATTGCTACGATACGTAGACAACTGCAAACGCTATTTCCTTGGAAGGAAGTGTCGCATTTACGTTCAATTGAATCGTAGACGAGGAATGCATAACACTTCGCCGTGAATATTATATCTTATCATGAAACATAGATATGAGATGCAATATCTCGTTTTAAGAAGCATTAGAACACTATCGCTACGATACCTAGACATCTGCAGACGCTATTTCCTAACAAGGAAGTGTCGCATTTACATTCATTTGAAGTGTAGACGAGGAATACATAACACTTCGCAAATCGTACTATATCTTACCATGAACCATAGAAATGAGATGCGATATCGCGTTATAAGAATCATAAGAACTCTATTGCTACGATACGTAGACACCTGCAAACGCTATTTCCTAGCGAGGAAGTGTCGCATTTACATTCATTTGAAGTGTAGACGAGGAATACATAGCACTTCGCAAATCATATTATATCTTACCATGAAACATAGAAATGAGATGCGATATCGCGTTTTAAAAAGCATTTGAACACCATTGCTACGATACCTAGACATCTGCAGACGCTATTTCCTAGCAAGGAAGTGTCGCATTTACATTCATTTGAATCGTAGACGAGGAATACATGACAATTCGCAAATCATATTATATCTTACCATGAAACATAGAAATGAGATGCGATATCGCGTTTTAAGAAGCATTAGAAATCTATGGCTACGGTACGTAGACATCTGCAAACGCTATTTCTTTGCAAGGAAGTGTCGCATTTACATTCATTTGAAGTGTAGACGAGGAATACATAACACTTCGCAAATCATATTATATCTTACCATGAAACATAGAAATGAGATGCAATATCTCGTTTTAAGAAGCATTTGAACTCAATTGCTACGATACCTAGAAATCTGCAGACGCTATTTCCTAGCAAGGAAGTGTCGCATTTACATTCATTTGAAGTGTAGACGGGGAAAACATGACACTACTCAAATCATATTATATCTTACCATGAAACACAGAAATGAGATGCGATATCGCGTTTTAAGAAGCAATAGAAATCTATTGCTACGATACGTAGACATCTGCAAACGCTATTTCTTTGCAAGGAAGTGTCGCATTAACATTCATTTGTATTGTAGACGAGGAATACATAACACTTCGCAAATCATATTATATCTTACCATGAAACATAGAAATGAGATGCGATATCGCGTTTTAAGAATCATAAGAACTCTATTGCTACGATACGTAGACATCTGCAAACGCTATTTCCTTGCAAGGAAGTGTCGCATTTACATTCATTTGAATCGTAGACGAGGAATGCATAAAACTTCGCAATGAATATTATATCTTATCATGAAACATAGATATGAGATGCAATATCTCGTTTTAAGAAGCATTTGAGCTCTATTGCTTCGATACGTAGACATCTGCAGACGCTATTTCCTAACAAGGAAGTGTCGCATTTACATTCATTTGAAGTGTAGACGAGGAATACATAACACTTCGCAAATCGTATTATATCTTACCATGAACCATAGAAATGAGATGCGATATCGCGTTATAAGAATCATAAGAACTCTATTGCTACGATACGTAGACACCTGCAAACGCTATTTCCTAGCGAGGAAGTGTCGCATTTACATTCATTTGAAGTGTAGACGAGGAATACATAGCACTTCGCAAATCATATTATATCTTACCATGAAACATAGAAATGAGATGCGATATCGCGTTTTAAAAAGCATTTGAACACCATTGCTACGATACCTAGACATCTGCAGACGCTATTTCCTAGCAAGGAAGTGTCGCATTTACATTCATTTGAATCGTAGACGAGGAATACATGACAATTCGCAAATCATATTATATCTTACCATGAAACATAGAAATGAGATGCGATATCGCGTTTTAAGAAGCATTAGAAATCTATGGCTACGGTACGTAGACATCTGCAAACGCTATTTCCTTGCAAGGAAGTGTCGCATTTACATTCATTTGAAGTGTAGACGAGGAATACATAACACTTCGCAAATCATATTATATCTTACCATGAAACATAGAAATGAGATGCAATATCTCGTTTTAAGAAGCATTTGAACTCAATTGCTACGATACCTAGAAATCTGCAGACGCTATTTCCTAGCAAGGAAGTGTCGCATTTACATTCATTTGAAGTGTAGACGGGGAAAACATGACACTACTCAAATCATATTATATCTTACCATGAAACACAGAAATGAGATGCGATATCGCGTTTTAAGAAGCAATAGAAATCTATTGCTACGATACGTAGACATCTGCAAACGCTATTTCTTTGCAAGGAAGTGTCGCATTTACATTCATTTGTATTGTAGACGAGGAATACATAACACTTCGCAAATCATATTATATCTTACCATGAAACATAGAAATGAGATGCGATATCGCGTTTTAAGAAGCAATAGAAATCTATTGCTACGATACGTAGACATCTGCAAACGCTATTTCTTTGCAAGGAAGTGTCGCATTTACATTCATTTGTATTGTAGACGAGGAATACATAACACTTCGCAAATCATATTATATCTTACCATGAAACATAGAAATGAGATGCGATATCGCGTTTTAAGAATCATAAGAACTCTATTGCTACGATACGTAGACATCTGCAAACGCTATTTCCTTGCAAGGAAGTGTCGCATTTACATTCATTTGAATCGTAGACGAGGAATGCATAAAACTTCGCAATGAATATTATATCTTATCATGAAACATAGATATGAGATGCAATATCTCGTTTTAAGAAGCATTTGAGCTCTATTGCTTCGATACGTAGACTTCTGCAAACGCTAATTCCTTGTAAGGAAGTGTCGCATTTACATTCATTTGAAATGTAGACGAGGAATACATAACACTTCGCAAGTCATATTATATCTTACCATGAAACATAGAAATGAGATGGAATACCTCGTTTTAAGAAGCATCTGAACTCAATTGCTACGATACCTAGACATCTGCAGACGCTATTTCCTAGCAAGGAAGTGTCGCATTTACATTCATTTAAAGTGTAGTCGTGGAAAACATGACACTTCGCAAATCATATTATATCTTACCATGAAACATAGAAATGAGATGCGATATCGCGTTTTAAGAAGCATTAGAAATCTATTGCTACGGTACGTAGACATCTGCAAACGCTATTTCTTTGCAAGGAAGTGTCGCATTTACATTCATTTGAAGTGTAGACGAGGAATACATAACACTTCGCAAATCATATTATTTCTTACCATGAAACATAGAAATGAGATGCGATATCGCGTTTTAAGAAGCATTAGAACTCTATCGTTACGATACCTAGACATCTGCAAACGCTATTTTCTAGCAAGGCAGTGTCGCATTTACATTCGTTTGAAGTGTAGGCGAGGAATACATAACACTTCGCAAATCATATTATATCTTACCATAAAACATAGAATTGAGATGCGATGTAGCGTTTTAAGAATCATAAGAACTCTATTGCTACGATACGTAGATATCTGCAAACGCTATTTCCTAGCGAGGAAGTGTCGCATTCACATTCATTTGAAGTGTAGACGAGAAATACGTAACAGTTCGCAAGTCATATTATATCTTACCATGAAACATAGAAATGAGATGCGATATCGCGTTTTAAGAATCATAAGAACTCTATTGCTACGATACGTAGACAACTGCAAACGCTATTTCCTTGCAAGGAAGTGTCGCATTTACATTCATTTGAATCGTATACGAGGAATGCATAACACTTTGCAAATCATATTATATCTTGCCATGAAACATAGGAATGAGATGCGATATCGCGTTTTAAGAATCATAAGAACTCTATTGCTACGATACGTAGACATCTGCAAACGCTATTTCCTAGCAAGGCAGTGTCGCATTTACATTCATTTGGATCGTAGACGAGGAATGCATAACACTTCGCAATGAATATTATATCGTATCATGAAACATAGATATGAGATGCAATATCTCGTTTTAAGAAGCATTTGAACTCTATTGCTTCGATACGTAGACATCTGCAGACGCTATTTCCTTGCAAGGAAGTGTCGCATTTACATTCCTTTGATGTGTAGACGAGGAATTCATAACACTTCGCAAATCATATTATATCTTACCATGAAACATAGAAATGAGATGCGATATCGCGTTTTAAGAATCATAAGGATTCTATTGCTACGATACGTAGACAACTGCAAACGCTATTTCCTTGGAAGGAAGTGTCGCATTTACGTTCAATTGAATCGTAGACGAGGAATGCATAACACTTCGCCATGAATATTGTATCTTATCATGAAACATAGATATGAGATGCAATATCTCGTTTTAAGAAGCATTAGAACTCTATCGTTACGATACCTAGACATCTGCAAACGCTATTTCCTAGCAAGGCAGTGTCGCATTTACATTCGTTTGAAGTGTAGGCGAGGAATACATAACACTTCGCAAATCATATTATATCTTACCATAAAACATAGAATTGAGAAGCGATATAGCGTTTTAAGAATCATAAGAACTCTATTGCTACGATACGTAGATATCTGCAAACGCTATTTCCTAGCGAGGAAGTGTCGCATTCACATTCATTTGAAGTGTAGACGAGGAATACATAACAGTTCGCAAATCATATTATATCTTACCATGAAACATAGAAATGAGATGCGATATCGCGTTTTAAGAATCATAAGAACTCTATTGCTACGATACGTTGACATCTGCAAACGCTATTTCCTTGCAAGGAGGTGTCGCATTTACATTCATTTGAATCGTAGACGAGGAATACATAACACTTCGCAAATCAAATTATATCTTACCATGAAACATAGAAATGAGATGCGATATCGCGTTTTAAGAATCATAAGAACTCTATTGCTACGATACGTAGACACCTGCAAACGCAATTTCCTAGCGAGGAAGTGTCGCATTCACATTCATTTGAAGTGTAGACGAGGAATACACAACACTTCGCAAATCATATTATACCTTACCATGAAACATAGAAATGAGATGCGATATCGCGTTTTAAGAATCATAAGAACTCTATTGCTACGATACGTAGACATCTGCAAACGCTATTTCCTTGCAAGGAGGTGTCGCATTTACATTCATTTGAATCGTAGACGAGGAATGCATAACACTTCGCAATGAATATTATATCTTATCATGAAACATAGATATGAGATGCAATATCTCGTTTTAAGAAGCATCAGAAATCTATTGCTACGATACGTAGACAACTGCAAACGCTATTTCCTTGCAAGGAAGTGTCGCATTTACATTCATTTGAATCGTATACGAGGAATGCATAACACTTCGCACATCATATTATATCTTGCCATGAAACATAGAAATGAGATGCGATATCGCGTTTTAAGAATCATAAGAACTCTATTGCTACGATACGTAGACAGCTGCAAACGCTATTTCCTAGCAAGGCAGTGTCGCATTTACATTCATTTGGATCGTAGACGAGGAATGCATAACACTTCGCAATGAATATTATATCGTATCATGAAACATAGATATGAGATGCAATATCTCGTTTTATGAAGCATTTGAACTCTATTGCTTCGATACGTAGACATCTGCAGACGCTATTTCCTTGAAAGGAAGTGTCGCATTTACATTCCTTTGATGTGTAGACGAGGAATTCATAACACTTCGCAAATCATATTATATCTTACCATGAAACATAGAAATGAGATGCGATATCGCATTTTAAGAAGCATTAGAACACTATCGCTACGATACCTAGACATCTGCAGACGCTATTTCATAGCAAGGAAGTGTAGCATTTACATTCATTTGAAGTGTAGACGAGGAATACATAACACTTCGCAAATCATATTATATCTTACCATGAAACATAGAAATGAGATGCGATATTGCGTTTTAAAAAGCATTTGAACACCATTGCTACGATACCTAGACATGTGCAGACGCTATTTCCTAGCAAGGAAGTGTCGCATTTACATTCATTTGAATCGTAGACGAGGAATACATGACACTTCGCAAATCATATTATATCTTACCATGAAACATAGAAATGAGATGCGATATCGCGTTTTAAGAAGCATTAGAAATCTATTGCTACGGTACGTAGACATCTGCAAACGCTATTTCTTTGCAAGGAAGTGTCGCATTTACATTCATTTGAAGTGTAGACGAGGAATACATAACACTTCGCAAATCATATTATATCTTACCATGAAACATAGAAATGAGATGCAATATCTCGTTTTAAGAAGCATTTGAACTCAATTGCTACAATACCTAGAAATCTGCAGACGCTATTTCCTAGCAAGGAAGTGTCGCATTTACATTCATTTGAAGTGTAGACGGGGAAAACATGACACTACTCAAATCATATTATATCTTACCATGAAACACAGAAATGAGATGCGATATCGCGTTTTAAGAAGCAATAGAAATCTATTGCTACGATACGTAGACATCTGCAAACGCTATTTCTTTGCAAGGAAGTGTCGCATTTACATTCATTTGTATTGTAGACGAGGAATACATAACACTTCGCAAATCATATTATATCTTACCATGAAACATAGAAATGAGATGCAATATCGCGTTTTAAGAAGCATCTGAACTCAATTGCTACGATACCTAGACATCTGCAGACGCTATTTCCTAGCAAGGAAGTGTCGCATTTACATTCATTTAAAGTGTAGTCGAGGAAAACATGACACTTCGCAAATCATATTATATCTTACCATGAAACATAGAAATGAGATGCGATATCGCGTTTTAAGAAGCATTAGAAATCTATTGCCACGGTACGTAGACATCTGCAAACGCTATTTCTTTGCAAGGAAGTGTCGCATTTACATTCATTTGAAGTGCAGACGAGGAATACATAACACTTCGCAAATCATATTATATCTTACCATGAAACATAGAAATGAGATGCGATATCGCGTTTTAAGAAGCATTAGAACTCTATCGTTACGATACCTAGACATCTGCAAACGCTATTTCCTAGCAAGGCAGTGTCGCATTTACATTCGTTTGAAGTGTAGGCGAGGAATACATAACACTTCGCAAATCATATTATATCTTACCATAAAACATAGAATTGAGAAGCGATATAGCGTTTTAAGAATCATAAGAATTCTATTGCTACGATACGTAGATATCTGCAAACGCTATTTCCTAGCGAGGAAGTGTCGCATTCACATTCATTTGAAGTGTAGACGAGGAATGAATAACACTTCGCAAATCATATTATATCTTGCCATGAAACATAGAAATGAGATGCGATATCGCGTTTTAAGAATCATAAGAACTCTATTGCTACGATACGTAGACATCTGCAAACGCTATTTCCTTGCAAGGAAGTGTCGCATTTACATTCATTTGAATCGAAGACGAGGAATGCATAACACTTCGCAATGAATATTATATCTTATCATGAAACATAGATATGAGATGCAATATCTCGTTTTAAGAAGCATCAGAAATCTATTGCTACGATACGTAGACACCTGCAAACGCAATTTCCTAGCGAGGAAGTGTCGCATTCACATTCATTTGAAGTGTAGACGAGGAATACATAACACTTCGCAAATCATATTATACCTTACCATGAAACATAGAAATGAGATGCGATATCGCGTTTTAAGAATCATAAGAACTCTATTGCTACGATACGTAGACATCTGCAAACGCTATTTCCTTGCAAGGAGGTGTCGCATTTACATTCATTTGAATCGTAGACGAGGAATGCATAACACTTCGCAATGAATATTACATCTTACCATAAAACACAGAAATGAGATGCGATATCGCGTTTTAAGAATCATAGGACCTCTATTGCTACGATACGTAGACATCTGCAAACGCTATTTCTTTGCAAGGAAGTGTCGCATTTACATTCATTTGAAGTGTAGACGAGGAATACATAACACTTCGCAAATCATATTATACCTTACCATGAAACATAGAAATGAGATGCGATATCGCGTTTTAAGAATCATAAGAACTCTATTGCTACGATACGTAGACATCTGCAAACGCTATTTCCTTGCAAGGAGGTGTCGCATTTACATTCACTTGAATCGTAGACGAGGAATACATAACACTTCGCAAATCATATTATTTCTTACCATGAAACATAGAAATGAGATGCGATTTCGCGTTTTAAGTATCATAAGAACTCCATTGCTACGATACGAAGACATCTGCAAACGCTATTTCCTTGCAAGGAAGTGTCGCATTTACATTCATTTGAATCGTAGACGAGGTATGCATAACACTTCGCAATGAATATTATATCTTATCATGAAACATAGATATGAGATGCAATATCTCGTTTTAAGAAGCATCAGAAATCTATTGCTACGATACGTAGACACCTGCAAACGCAATTTCCTAGCGAGGAAGTGTCGCATTCACATTCATTTGAAGTGTAGACGAGGAATACATAACACTTCGCAAATCATATTATACCTTACCATGAAACATAGAAATGAGATGCGATATCGCGTTTTAAGAATCATAAGAACTCTATTGCTACGATACGTAGACATCTGCAAACGCTATTTCCTTGCAAGGAGGTGTCGCATTTACATTCACTTGAATCGTAGACGAGGAATACATAACACTTCGCAAATCATATTATTTCTTACCATGAAACATAGAAATGAGATGCGATTTCGCGTTTTAAGTATCATAAGAACTCCATTGCTACGATACGAAGACATCTGCAAACGCTATTTCCTTGCAAGGAAGTGTCGCATTTACATTCATTTGAATCGTAGACGAGGTATGCATAACACTTCGCAATGAATATTATATCTTATCATGAAACATAGACATGAGATGCAATATCTCGTTTTAAGAAGCACTTGAACTCTATTGCTTCGATACGTAGACATCTGCAAACGCTATTTCCTTGCAAGGAAGTGTCGCATTTACGTTCATATGAATCGTAGACGAGGAATGCATAACACTTCGCAATGAATATTATATCTTATCATGAAACATAGATATGAGACGCAATATATCGTTTTAAGAAGCATTTGAACTCTATTGCATCGATACGTAGACATCTGCAAACGCTATTTCCTTGCAAGGAAGTGTCGCATTTACATTCATTTGAAGTGTAGACGAGGAATACATGACACTTCGCAAGTCATATTATATCTTACCATGAAACATAGAAATGAGACGCAATATCTCGTTTTAAGAAGCATCTGAATTCAATTGCTACGATACCTAGACATCTGCAGACGCTATTTCCCAGCAAGGAAGTGTCGCATTTACATTCATTTAAAGTGTAGTCGAGGAAAACATGACACTTCGCAAATCATATTATATCTTACCATGAAACATAGAAATTAGATGCGACATTGCGTTCTAAGAATCATAAGAACTCTATTGCTACGATACGTAGACATCTGCAAACACTATTTCCTAGCGAGGAAGTGTCGCATTTACATTCATTTGAAGTGTAGACGAGGAATACATAGCACTTCGCAAATCATATTATATCTTACCATGAAACATAGAAATGAGATGCGATATCGCGTTTTAAAAAGCATTTGAACACCATTGCTACGATACCTTGACATCTGCAGACGCTATTTCCTAGCAAGGAAGTGTCGCATTTACATTCATTTGAATCGTAGACGAGGAATACATGACACTTCGCAAATCATATTATATCTTACCATGAAACATAGAAATGAGATGCGATATCGCGTTTTAAGAAGCATTAGAAATCTATTGCTACGGTACGTAGACATCTGCAAACGCTATTTCTTTGCAAGGAAGTGTCGCATTTACATTCATTTGATGTGTAGACGAGGAATACATAACACTTCGCAAATCATATTATACCTTACCATGAAACATAGAAATGAGATGCAATATCTCGTTTTAAGAAGCATCTGAACACAATTGCTACGATACCTAGACATCTGCAGACGCTATTTCCTAGCAAGGAAGTGTCGCATTTACATTCATTTAAAGTGTAGTCGAGGAAAACATGACACTTCGCAAATCATATTATATCTTACCATGAAACATAGAAATGAGATGCGATATCGCGTTTTAAGAAGCATTAGAAATCTATTGCTACGGTACGTAGACATCTGCAAACGCTATTTCTTTGCAAGGAAGTGTCGCATTTACATTCATTTGAAGTGCAGACGAGGAATACATAACACTTCGCAAATCATATTATATCTTACCATGAAACATAGAAATGAGATGCGATATCGCGTTTTAAGAATCATAAGAACTCTATTGCTACGATACGTTGACATCTGCAAACGCTATTTCCTTGCAAGGAGGTGTCGCATTTACATTCATTTGAATCGTAGACGAGGAATACATAACACTTCGCAAATCAAATTATATCTTACCATGAAACATAGAAATGAGATGCGATATCGCGTTTTAAGAATCATAAGAACTCTATTGCTACGATACGTAGACACCTGCAAACGCAATTTCCTAGCGAGGAAGTGTCGCATTCACATTCATTTGA
This sequence comes from Xylocopa sonorina, assembly GCF_050948175.1. Classification (NCBI taxonomy): domain Eukaryota; kingdom Metazoa; phylum Arthropoda; class Insecta; order Hymenoptera; family Apidae; genus Xylocopa; species Xylocopa sonorina. The sequence continues at coordinate 93,046 of NW_027490239.1, forward strand.
AGTGTAGACGAGGAATACACAACACTTCGCAAATCATATTATACCTTACCATGAAACATAGAAATGAGATGCGATATCGCGTTTTAAGAATCATAAGAACTCTATTGCTACTATACGTAGACATCTGCAAACGCTATTTCCTTGCAAGGAGGTGTCGCATTTACATTCATTTGAATCGTAGACGAGGAATGCATAACACTTCGCAATGAATATTATATCTTATCATGAAACATAGATATGAGATGCAATATCTCGTTTTAAGAAGCATCAGAAATCTATTGCTACGATACGTAGATATCTGCAAACGCTATTTCCTAGCGAGGAAGTGTCGCATTCACATTCATTTGAAGTGTAGACGAGGAATACATAACAGTTCGCAAATCATATTATATCTTACCATGAAACATAGAAATGAGATGCGATATCGCGTTTTAAGAATCATAAGAACTCTATTGCTACGATACGTAGACAACTGCAAACGCTATTTCCTTGCAAGGAAGTGTCGCATTTACATTCATTCGAATCGTATACGAGGAATGCATAACACTTCGCAAATCATATTATATCTTGCCATGAAACATAGAAATGAGATGCGATATCGCGTTCTAAGAATCATAAGAACTCTATTGCTACGATACGTAGACATCTGCAAACGCTATTTCCTAGCAAGGCAGTGTCGCATTTACATTCATTTGGATCGTAGACGAGGAATGCATAACACTTCGCAATGAATATTATATCGTATCATGAAACATAGATATGAGATGCAATATCTCGTTTTAAGAAGCATTTGAACTCTATTGCTTCGATACGTAGACATCTGCAGACGCTATTTCCTTGAAAGGAAGTGTCGCATTTACATTCCTTTGATGTGTAGACGAGGAATTCATAACACTTCGCAAATCATATTATATCTTACCATGAAACATAGAAATGAGATGCGATATCGCATTTTAAGAAGCATTAGAACTCTATCGCTACGATACCTAGACATCTGCAGACGCTATTTCATAGCAAGGAAGTGTAGCATTTACATTCATTTGAAGTGTAGACGAGGAATACATAACACTTCGCAAATCATATTATATCTTAACATGAAACAAAGAAATGAGATGCGATATCGCGTTTTAAGAATCATAAGAACACTATTGCTACGATACGTAGACATCTGCAAACGCTATTTCCTAGCGAGGAAGTGTCGCATTTACAATCATTTGAAGTGTAGACGAGGAATACATAACACTTCGCAAATCATATTATATCTTTCCATGAAACATAGAAATGAGATGCGATATCGCGTTTTAAGAATCATAAGGATTCTATTGCTACGATACGTAGACAACTGCAAACGCTATTTCCTTGGAAGGAAGTGTCGTATTTACGTTCAATTGAATCGTAGACGAGGAATGCATAACACTTCGCCATGAATATTATATCTTATCATGAAACATAGATATGAGATGCAATATCTCGTTTTAAGAAGCATTAGAACACTATCGCTACGATACCTAGACATCTGCAGACGCTATTTCCTAACAAGGAAGTGTCGCATTTACATTCATTTGAAGTGTAGACGAGGAATACATAACACTTCGCAAATCGTATTATATCTTACCATGAACCATAGAAATGAGATGCGATATCGCGTTTTAAGAATCATAAGAACTCTATTGCTACGATACGTAGACATCTGCAAACGCTATTTCCTAGCGAGGAAGTGTCGCATTTACATTCATTTGAAGTGTAGACGAGGAATACATAGCACTTCGCAAATCATATTATATCTTACCATGAAACATAGAAATGAGATGCGATATCGCGTTTTAAAAAGCATTTGAACACCATTGCTACGATACCTAGACATCTGCAGACGCTATTTCCTAGCAAGGAAGTGTCGCATTTACATTCATTTGAATCGTAGACGAGGAATACATGACACTTCGCAAATCATATTATATCTTACCATGAAACATAGAAATGAGATGCGATATCGCGTTTTAAGAAGCATTAGAAATCTATTGCTACGGTACGTAGACATCTGCAAACGCTATTTCTTTGCAAGGAAGTGTCGCATTTACATTCATTTGAAGTGTAGACGAGGAATACATAACACTTCGCAAATCATATTATATCTTACCATGAAACATAGAAATGAGATGCGATATCGCGTTTTAAGAATCATAAGAACTCTATTGCTACGATACGTAGACATCTGCAAACGCTATTTCCTTGCAAGGAAGTGTCGCATTTACATTCACTTGAATCGTAGACGAGGAATGCATAAAACTTCGCAATGAATATTATATCTTATCATGAAACATAGATATGAGATGCAATATCTCGTTTTAAGAAGCATTTGAGCTCTATTGCTTCGATACGTAGACATCTGCAAACGCTAATTCCTTGTAAGGAAGTGTCGCATTTACATTCATTTGAAGTGTAGACGAGGAATACATAACACTTCGCAAGTCATATTATATCTTACCATGAAACATAGAAATGAGATGCAATATCTCGTTTTAAGAAGCATCTGAACTCAATTGCTACGATACCTAGACATCTGCAGACGCTATTTCCTAGCAAGGAAGTGTCGCATTTACATTCATTTAAAGTGTAGTCGAGGAAAACATGACACTTCGCAAATCATATTATATCTTACCATGAAACATAGAAATGAGATGCGATATCGCGTTTTCAGAAGCATTAGAAATCTATTGCTACGGTACGTAGACATCTGCAAACGCTATTTCTTTGCAAGGAAGTGTCGCATTTACATTCATTTGAAGTGTAGACGAGGAATACATAACACTTCGCAAATCATATTATATCTTACCATGAAACATAGAAATGAGATGCGATATCGCGTTTTAAGAAGCATTAGAACTCTATCGTTACGATACCTAGACATCTGCAAACGCTATTTCCTAGCAAGGCAGTGTCGCATTTACATTCGTTTGAAGTGTAGGCGAGGAATACATAACACTTCGCAAATCATATTATATCTTACCATAAAACATAGAATTGAGAAGCGATATAGCGTTTTAAGAATCATAAGAACTCTATTGCTACGATACGTAGATATCTGCAAACGCTATTTCCTAGCGAGGAAGTGTCGCATTCACATTCATTTGAAGTGTAGACGAGGAATACATAACAGTTCGCAAATCATATTATATCTTACCATGAAACATAGAAATGAGATGCGATATCGCGTTTTAAGAATCATAAGAACTCTATTGCTACGATACGTAGACAACTGCAAACGCTATTTCCTTGCAAGGAAGTGTCGCATTTACATTCATTTGAATCGTATACGAGGAATGCATAACACTTCGCAAATCATATTATATCTTGCCATGAAACATAGAAATGAGATGCGATATCGCGTTTTAAGAATCATAAGAACTCTATTGCTACGATACGTAGACATCTGCAAACGCTATTTCCTTGCAAGGAAGTGTCGCATTTACATTCATTTGAATCGAAGACGAGGAATGCATAACACTTCGCAATGAATATTATATCTTATCATGAAACATAGATATGAGATGCAATATCTCGTTTTAAGAAGCATCAGAAATCTATTGCTACGATACGTAGACACCTGCAAACGCAATTTCCTAGCGAGGAAGTGTCGCATTCACATTCATTTGAAGTGTAGACGAGGAATGCATAACACTTCGCAAATCATATTATACCTTACCATGAAACATAGAAATGAGATGCGATATCGCGTTTTAAGAATCATAAGAACTCTATTGCTACGATACGTTGACATCTGCAAACGCTATTTCCTTGCAAGGAGGTGTCGCATTTACATTCATTTGAATCGTAGACGAGGAATACATATCACTTCGCAAATCAAATTATATCTTACCATGAAACATAGAAATGAGATGCGATATCGCGTTTTAAGAATCATAAGAACTCTATTGCTACGATACGTAGACACCTGCAAACGCAATTTCCTAGCGAGGAAGTGTCGCATTCACATTCATTTGAAGTGTAGACGAGGAATACACAACACTTCGCAAATCATATTATACCTTACCATGAAACATAGAAATGAGATGCGATATCGCGTTTTAAGAATCATAAGAACTCTATTGCTACGATACGTAGACATCTGCAAACGCTATTTCCTTGCAAGGAGGTGTCGCATTTACATTCATTTGAATCGTAGACGAGGAATGCATAACACTTCGCAATGAATATTATATCTTATCATGAAACATAGATATGAGATGCAATATCTCGTTTTAAGAAGCATCAGAAATCTATTGCTACGATACGTAGACACCTGCAAACGCAATTTCCTAGCGAGGAAGTGTCGCATTCACATTCATTTGAAGTGTAGACGAGGAATACATAACACTTCGCAAATCATATTATACCTTACCATGAAACATAGAAAGGAGATGCGATATCGCGTTTTAAGAATCATAAGAACACTTTTGCTACGATACGTTGACATCTGCAAACGCTATTTCCTTGCTAGGAGGTGTCGCATTTACATTCATTTGAATCGTAGACGAGGAATACATAACACTTCGCAAATCATATTATATCTTACCATGAAACATAGAAATGAGATGCGATATCGCGTTTTAAGAATCATAAGAACTCTATTGCTACGATACGTAGACACCTGCAAACGCAATTTCCTAGCGAGGAAGTGTCGCATTCACATTCATTTGAAGTGTAGACGAGGAATACATAACACTTCGCAAATCATATTATACCTTACCATGAAACATAGAAATGAGATGCGATATCGCGTTTTAAGAATCATAAGAACTCTATTGCTACGATACGTAGACATCTGCAAACGCTATTTCCTTGCAAGGAGGTGTCGCATTTACATTCACTTGAATCGTAGACGAGGAATACATAACACTTCGCAAATCATATTATTTCTTACCATGAAACATAGAAATGAGATGCGATTTCGCGTTTTAAGTATCATAAGAACTCCATTGCTACGATACGAAGACATCTGCAAACGCTATTTCCTTGCAAGGAAGTGTCGCATTTACATTCATTTGAATCGTAGACGAGGTATGCATAACACTTCGCAATGAATATTATATCTTATCATGAAACATAGACATGAGATGCAATATCTCGTTTTAAGAAGCACTTGAACTCTATTGCTTCGATACGTAGACATCTGCAAACGCTATTTCCTTGCAAGGAAGTGTCGCATTTACGTTCATATGAATCGTAGACGAGGAATGCATAACACTTCGCAATGAATATTATATCTTATCATGAAACATAGATATGAGACGCAATATATCGTTTTAAGAAGCATTTGAACTCTATTGCATCGACACGTAGACATCTGCAAACGCTATTTCCTTGCAAGGAATTGTCGCATTTACATTCATTTGAAGTGTAGACGAGGAATACATGACACTTCGCAAATCATATTATATCTTACCATGAAACATAGAAATGAGATGCGATATCGCGTTTTAAGAAGCATTAGAACACTATTGCTACGATAGGTAGACACTTGCAAACGCTATTTCCTTGCAAGGAAGTGTCGTATTTACATTCATTTGAAGTGTAGACGAGGAATACATAACACTTCGCAAGTCATATTATATCTTACCATGAAACATAGAAATGAGACGCAATATCTCGTTTTAAGAAGCATCTGAATTCAATTGCTACGATACCTAGACATCTGCAGACGCTATTTCCCAGCAAGGAAGTGTCGCATTTACATTCATATAAAGTGTAGTCGAGGAAAACATGACACTTCGCAAATCATATTATATCTTACCATGAAACATAGAAATGAGATGCGACATTGCGTTTTAAGAAGCATTAGAAATCTATTGCTACGGTACGTAGACATCTGCAAACGCTATATCTTTGCAAGGAAGTGTCGCATTTACATTCATTTGAAGTGTAGACGAGGAATACATAACACTTCGCAAATCATATTATATCTTACCATGAAACATAGAAATGAGATGCGATATCGCGTTTTAAGAAGCATTAGAACTCTATCGTTACGATACCTAGACATCTGCAAACGCTATTTCCTAGCAAGGCAGTGTCGCATTTACATTCATTTGAATCGTAGACGAGGAATGCATAACACTTCGCAATGAATATTATATCGTATCATGAAACATAGATATGAGACGCAATATATCGTTTTAAGAAGCATTTGAACTCTATTGCTTCGATACGTAGACATCTGCAAACGCTATTTCTTTGCAGGGAAGTGTCGCATTTACATTCATTTGAAGTGTAGACGAGGAATACATAACACTTCGCAAATCATATTATATCTTACCATGAAACATAGAAATGAGATGCGATATCGGTGTATTAAGAAGCATTAGAAATCTATAGCTACGATGCCTAGACATCTGCAAACGCTATTTCCCAGCAAGGCAGTGTCGCATTTACATTCGTTTGAAGTGTAGGCGAAGAACACATAGCACTTCGCAAATCATATTATATCTTACCATAAAACATAGACTTGAGATGCGATATAGCGTTTTAAGAATCATAAGAACCCTATTGCTACGATACGTAGATATCTGCAAACGCTATTTCCTAGCGAGGAAGTGTCGCATTCACATTCATTTGAAGTGTAGACGAGGAATACATAACACTTCGCAAATCATATTATACCTTACCATGAAACATAGAAATGAGATGCGATGTCGCGTTTTAAGAATCATAAGAACTCTATTGCTACGATACGTTGACATCTGCAAACGCTATTTCCTTGCAAGGAGGTGTCGCACTTACATTCATTTGAATCGTAGACGAGGAATACATAACACTTCGCAAATCATATTATATCTTACCATGAAACATAGAAATGAGATGCGATATCGCGTTTTAAGAATCATAAGAACTCTATTGCTACGATACGTAGACACCTGCAAACGCAATTTCCTAGCGAGGAAGTATCGCATTCACATTCATTTGAAGTGTAGACGAGGAATACATAACACTTCGCAAATCATATTATACCTTACCATGAAACATAGAAATGAGATGCGATATCGCGTTTTAAGAATCATAAGAACTCTATTGCTACGATACGTAGACATCTGCAAACGCTATTTCCTTGCAAGGAGGTGTCGCATTTACATTCATTTGAATCGTAGACGAGGAATGCATAACACTTCGCAATGAATATTATATCTTATCATGAAACATAGATATGAGATGCAATATCTCGTTTTAAGAAGCATCAGAAATCTATTGCTACGATACGTAGACACCTGCAAACGCAATTTCCTAGCGAGGAAGTGTCGCATTCACATTCATTTGAAGTGTAGACGAGGAATACATAACACTTCGCAAATCATATTATACCTTACCATGAAACATAGAAATGAGGTGCGATATCGCGTTTTAAGAATCATAAGAACTCTATTGCTACGATACGTAGACATCTTTAAACGCTATTTCCTTGCAAGGAGGTGTCGCATTTACATTCATTTGAATCGTAGACGAGGAATACATAACACTTCGCAAATCATATTATTTCTTACCATGAAACATCGAAATGAGATGCGATTTCGCGTTTTAAGTATCATAAGAACTCCATTGCTACGATACGAAGACATCTGCAAACGCTATTTCCTTGCAAGGAAGTGTCGCATTTACATTCATTTGAATCGTAGACGAGGTATGCATAACACTTCGCAATGAATATTATATCTTATCATGAAACATAGACATGAGATGCAATATCTCGTTTTAAGAAGCACTTGAACTCTATTGCTTCGATACGTAGACATCTGCAAACGCTATTTCCTTGCAAAGGAAGTGTCGCATTTACGTTCATATGAATCGTAGACGAGGAATGCATAACACTTCGCAATGAATATTATATCTTATCATGAAACATAGATATGAGACGCAATATATCGTTTTAAGAAGCATTTGAACTCTATTGCATCGATACGTAGACATCTGCAAACGCTATTTCCTTGCAAGGAAGTGTCGCATTTACATTCATTTGAAGTGTAGACGAGGAATACATGACACTTCGCAAATCATATTATATCTTACCATGAAACATAGAAATGAGATGCGATATCGCGTTTTAAGAAGCATTAGAACACTATTGCTACGATAGGTAGACACTTGCAAACGCTATTTCCTTGCAAGGAAGTGTCGTATTTACATTCATTTGAAGTGTAGACGAGGAATACATAACACATCGCAAATCATATTACATCTTACCATAAAACACAGAAATGAGATGCGATATCGCGTTTTAAGAATCATAAGACCTCTATTGCTACGATACTTAGACAACTGCAAACGCTATTTCCTTGCACGGAAATGTCGCATTTACATTCATTTGAATCGTAGACGAGGAATGCATAACACTTCGCAATGAATATTATATATTATCATGAAACATAGATATGAGATGCAATATCCCGTTTTAAGAAGCATTTGAGCTCTATTTCTTCGATACGTAGACATCTGCAAACGCTAATTCCTTGTAAGGAAGTGTCGCATTTACATTCATTTGAAGTGTAGACGAGGAATACATAACACTTCGCAAATCATATTATACCTTACCATGAAACATAGAAATGAGATGCGATATCGCGTTTTAAGAATCATAAGAACTCTATTGCTACGAAACGTAGACATCTGCAAACGCTATTTCCTTGCAAGGAGGTGTCGCATTTACATTCATTTGAATCGTAGACGAGGAATACATAACACTTCGCAAATCATATTATTTCTTACCATGAAACATAGCAATGAGATGCGATTTCGCGTTTTAAGTATCATAAGAACTCCATTGCTACGATACGAAGACATCTGCAAACGCTATTTCCTTGCAAGGAAGTGTCGCATTTACATTCATTTGAATCGTAGACGAGGTATGCATAACACTTCGCAATGAATATTATATCTTATCATGAAACATAGACATGAGATGCAATATCTCGTTTTAAGAAGCACTTGAACTCTATTGCTTCGATACGTAGACATCTGCAAACGCTATTTCCTTGCAAGGAAGTGTCGCATTTACGTTCATATGAATCGTAGACGAGGAATGCATAACACTTCGCAATGAATATTATATCTTATCATGAAACATAGATATGAGACGCAATATATCGTTTTAAGAAGCATTTGAACTCTATTGCATCGATACGTAGACATCTGCAAACGCTATTTCCTTGCAAGGAAGTGTCGCATTTACATTCATTTGAAGTGTAGACGAGGAATACATGACACTTCGCAAATCATATTATATCTTACCATGAAACATAGAAATGAGATGCGATATCGCGTTTTAAGAAGCATTAGAACACTATTGCTACGATAGGTAGACACTTGCAAACGCTATTACCTTGCAAGGAAGTGTCGTATTTACATTCATTTGAAGTGTAGACGAGGAATACATAACACATCGCAAATCATATTACATCTTACCATAAAACACAGAAATGAGATGCGATATCGCGTTTTAAGAATCATAAGACCTCTATTGCTACGATACTTAGACAACTGCAAACGCTATTTCCTTGCACGGAAATGTCGCATTTACATTCATTTGAATCGTAGACGAGGAATGCATAACACTTCGCAATGAATATTATATATTATCATGAAACATAGATATGAGATGCAATATCTCGTTTTAAGAAGCATTTGAGCTCTATTTCTTCGATACGTAGACATCTGCAAACGCTAATTCCTTGTAAAGAAGTGTCGCATTTACATTCATTTGAAGTGTAGACGAGGAATACATAACACTTCGCAAGTCATATTATATCTTACCATGAAACATAGAAATGAGATGCAGTATCTCGTTTTAAGAAGCATTTGAACTCTATTGCTTCGATACGTAGACATCTGCAAACGCTATTTCCTTGCAAGGAAGTGTCGCATTTACGTTCATATGAATCGTAGACGAGGAATGCATAACACTTCGCAATGAATATTATATCTTATCATGAAACATAGATATGAGACGCAATATATCGTTTTAAGAAGCATTTGAACTCTATTGCATCGATACGTAGACATCTGCAAACGCTATTTCCTTGCAAGGAAGTGTCGCATTTACATTCATTTGAATCGTTGACAAGGAATGCATAACACTTCGCAATGAATATTATATCTTATCATGAAACATAGATATGAGACGCAATATATCGTTTTAAGAAGCATTTGAACCCTATTGCATCGATACGTAGACATCCGCAAACGCTATTTCCTTGCAAGGAAGTGTCGCATTTACATTCATTTGAAGTGTAGACGAGGAATACATGACACTTCGCAAATCATATTATATCTTACCATGAAACATAGAAATGAGATGCGATATCGCGTTTTAAGAAGCATTAGAACACTATTGCTACGATAGGTAGACACATGCAAACGCTATTTCCTTGCAAGGAAGTGTCGTATTTACATTCATTTGAAGTGTAGACGAGGAATTCATAACACATCGCAAATCATATTACATCTTACCATAAAACACAGAAATGAGATGCGATATCGCGTTTTAAGAATCATAGGACCTCTATTGCTACGATACGTAGACATCTGCAAACGCTATTTCTTTGCAAGGAAGTGTCGCATTTACATTCATTTGAAGTGTAGACGAGGAATACATAACACTTCGCAAATCATATTATATCTTACCATGAAACATAGAAATGAGATACGATATCGCGTTTTAAGAAGCATTAGAACTCTATCGTTACGATACCTAGACATCTGCAAACGCTATTTCCTAGCAAGGCAGTGTCGCATTTACATTCATTTGTATCGTAGACGAGGAATGCATAACACTTCGCAATGAATATTATATCGCATCATGAAACATAGATATGAGATGCAATATCTCGTTTTAAGAAGCATTTGAACTCTATTGCTTCGATACGTAGACATCTGCAAACGCTACTTCCTTGCAAGGAAGTGTCGCATTTACGTTCATATGAATCGTAGACGAGGAATGCATAACACTTCGCAATGAATAATATATCTTATCATGAAACATAGATATGAGACGCAATATATCGTTTTAAGAAGCATTTGAACTCTATTGCATCGATACGTAGACATCTGCAAACGCTATTTCCTTGCAAGGAAGTGTCGCATTTACATTCATTTGAATCGTTGACGAGGAATGCATAACACTTCGCAATGAATATTATATCTTATCATGAAACATAGACATGAGATGCAATATCTCGTTTTAAGAAGCATTTGAACTCTATTGCTTCGATACGTAGACATTTGCAAACGCTATTTCCTTGCACGAAGTGTCGTATTTACATTCATTTGAAGTGTAGACGAGGAATACATGACACTTCGCAAATCACATTATATCTTACCATGAAACATAGAAATGAGATGCGATATCGCGTTTTAAGAAGCATTAGAACACTATTGCTACGATAGGTAGACACATGCAAACGCTATTTCCTTGCAAGGAAGTGTCGTATTTACATTCATTTGAAGTGTAGACGAGGAATACATAACACATCGCAAATCATATTACATCTTACCATAAAACACAGAAATGAGATGCGATATCGCGTTTTAAGAATCATAAGACCTCTATTGCTACGATACGTAGACATCTGCAAACGCTATTTCCTTGCAAGGATTTGTCGCATTTACATTCATTTGAATCGTAGACGAGGAATGCATACCACTTCGCAATGAATATTATATCTTATCATGAAACATTGATATGAGATGCAATATCTCGTTTTAAGAAGCATTTTAACTCTATTGCTTCGATACGTAGACATCTGCAAACGCTGTTTCCTTGCAAGGAAGTGTCGCATTTACGTTCATTTGAATCGTAGACGAGGAATGCATAACACTTCGCAATGAATATTATATCTTATCATGAAACATAGATATGAGATGCAATATCTCGTTTTCAGAAGCATTTGAACACTAGTGCTTCGATACGTAGATATTTGCAAACGCTATTTCCTTGCACGAAGTGTCGTATTTACATTCATTTGAAGTGTAGACGAGGAATATATAGCACTTCGCAAATCATATTATATCTTACCATAAAACATAGAAATGAGGTGCGATATCGCGTTTTAAGAATCATAAGACCTCTATTGCTACGATACGTAGACAACTGCAAACGCTATTTCCTTGCAAGGAAGTGTCGCATTTACATTCATTTGAATCGTATACGAGGAATGCATAACACTTCGCAATGAATATTATATCTTATCATGAAACATAGATATGAGATGCAATATCTCGTTTTAAGAAGCATTTGAACTCTATTGCTACGATACCTAGACATCTGCAGACGCTATTTTCTAGCAAGGAAGTGTCGCATTTACATTCATTTGAAGTGCAGACGAGGAATACATGACACTTCGCAAATCATATTTTATCTTACCATGAAACACAGAAATGTGATGCGATATCGCGTTTTAAGTATTATAAGAACTCCATTGCTACGATACGTAGACATCTGCAAACGCTATTTCCTTGCAAGGAAGTGTCGCATTTACATTCATTTGAATCGTAGACGAGGAATGCATAACACTTCGCAAATCATATTATATCTTGCCATGAAACATAGAAATGAGAAGCGATATCACGTTAAAGAATCATAAGAACTCTATTGCTACGATACGTAGACATCTGCAAACGCTATTTCCTTGCAAGGAAGTGTCGCATTTACATTCATTTGAAGTGTAGACGAGGAATACATGACACTTCGCAAATCATATTATATCTTACCATGAAACATAGAAATGAGATGCGATATCGCGTTTTAAGAAGCATTACAAGTCTATTGCTACGATACGTAGACATCTGCAAACGCTATTTCCTTGCAGGGAAGTGTCGCATTTACATTCATTTGTAGTGTAGACGAGGAATACATAACACTTCGCAATGAATATTATATCTTATCATGAAACATAGATATGAGATGCAATATCTCGTTTTAAGAAGCATTTGACCTCTATTGCATGGATACGTAGACATCTGCAAACGCCATTTCCTTGCAAGGAAGTGTCGCATTTACATTCATTTGAAGTGTAGACGAGGAATGCATAACACTTCGCAATGAATATTATATCTTATCATGAAGCATAGATATGAGATCCAATATCTCGTTTTTAGAAGCATTATAACTCTATTGCTACGATACGTAGACATCTGCAAACGAATTTCTTTGCAAGGAAGTGTCGCATTTACATTCATTTGAAGTGTATACGAGGAATGCATAACACTTCGCAATGAATATTATATCTTATCATGAAACATAGATTTGAGATGCAATATCTCGTTTTAAGAAGCATTTGAACCCTATTGCTACGATACCTAGACATCTGCAGACGCTATTTCCTAGGAAGGAAGTGTCGGATTTACATTCATTTGAAGTGTAGACGAGGAATACATGACACTTCGCAAATCATATTATATCTTACCATGAAACATAGAAATGAGATGCGATATCGCGTTTTAAGGAGCATTAGAAATCTATAGCTACGATACGTAGACATCTGCAGACGCTGTTTCCTAGCAAGGAAGTGTCGCATTTACATTCATTTGAAGTGTAGACGAGGAATACATGACACTTCGCAAATCATATTATATCTTACCATGAAACACAGAAATGAGATGCAATATCGCGTGTTAAGAATCATAAGAACTCTATTGCTTCGATACGTAGACATCTGCAGACGCTATTTCCTTGCAAGGATGTGTCGCATTTACATTCATTTGAAGTGTAGACGAGGAATACATGACACTTCGCAAACCATATTTTATCTTACCATGAAACACAGAAATGTGATGCGATATCGCGTTTTAAGTATTATAAGAACTCCATTGCTACGATACGTAGACATCTGCAAACGCTATTTCCTTGCAAGGAAGTGTCGCATTTACATTCATTTGAATCGTAGACGAGGAATGCATAACACTTCGCAAATCATATTATATCTTGCCATGAAACATAGAAATGAGAAGCGATATCACGTTTTAAGAATCATAAGAACTCTATTGCTACGATACGTAGACATCTGCAAACGCTATTTCCTTGCAAGGAAGTGTCGCATTTACATTCATTTGAATCGTATACGAGGAATGCATAACACTTCGCAATGAATATTATATCTTATCATGAAACATAGATATGAGATGCAATATCTCGTTTTCAGAAGCATTTGAACACTAGTGCTTCGATACGTAGACATTTGCAAACGCTATTTCCTTGCACGAAGTGTCGTATTTACATTCATTTGAAGTGTAGACGAGGAATATATAGCACTTCGCAAATCATATTATATCTTACCATAAAACATAGAAATGAGGTGCGATATCGCGTTTTAAGAATCATAAGACCTCTATTGCTACGATACGTAGACAACTGCAAACGCTATTTCCTTGCAAGGAAGTGTCGCATTTACATTCATTTGAATCGTATACGAGGAATGCATAACACTTCGCAATGAATATTATATCTTATCATGAAACATAGATATGAGATGCAATATCTCGTTTTAAGAAGCATTTGAACTCTATTGCTACGATACCTAGACATCTGCAGACGCTATTTTCTAGCAAGGAAGTGTCGCATTTACATTCATTTGAAGTGCAGACGAGGAATACATGACACTTCGCAAATCATATTTTATCTTACCATGAAACACAGAAATGTGATGCGATATCGCGTTTTAAGTATTATAAGAACTCCATTGCTACGATACGTAGACATCTGCAAACGCTATTTCCTTGCAAGGAAGTGTCGCATTTACATTCATTTGAATCGTAGACGAGGAATGCATAACACTTCGCAAATCATATTATATCTTACCATGAAACATAGAAATGAGATGCGATATCGCGTTTTAAGAAGCATTACAAGTCTATTGCTACGATACGTAGACATCTGCAAACGCTATTTCCTTGCAGGGAAGTGTCGCATTTACATTCATTTGTAGTGTAGACGAGGAATACATAACACTTCGCAATGAATATTATATCTTATCATGAAACATAGATATGAGATGCAATATCTCGTTTTAAGAAGCATTTGACCTCTATTGCATCGATACGTAGACATCTGCAAACGCCATTTCCTTGCAAGGAAGTGTCGCATTTACATTCATTTGAAGTGTAGACGAGGAATGCATAACACTTCGCAATGAATATTATATCTTATCATGAAGCATAGATATGAGATCCAATATCTCGTTTTTAGAAGCATTATAACTCTATTGCTATGATACGTAAACATCTGCAAACGAATTTCTTTGCAAGGAAGTGTCGCATTTACATTCATTTGAAGCGTAGACGAGGAATACATAACACTTCGCAAATCATATTATATCTTAACATGAAACATAGAAATGAGATGCGATATCGTGTTTTAAGAAGCATTAGAACTCTATCGCTACGATACCTAGACATCTGCAGACGCTATTTCCTAGCAAGGAAGTGTCGCATTCACATTCCTTTGAAGTGTAGACGAGGAATACATAACACTTCGCAAATCATATTATATCTTACCATGAAACATAGAAATGAGATGCGATATCGCGTTTTAAGAATCTTAAGAACTCTATTGCTACGATACGTAGACATCTGCAAACGCTATTTCCTAGCGAGGAAGTGTCGCATTCACATTCATTTGAAGTGTAGACGAGGAATACATAACACTTCGCAAATCATATTATATCTTACCATGAAACATCGAAATGAGATGCGATATCGCGTTTTAAGAATCATAAGAACTCTATTGCTACGATACGTAGACATCTGCAGACGCTATTTCCTAGGAAGGAAGTGTCGGATTTACATTCATTTGAAGTGTAGACGAGGAATACATGACACTTCGCAAATCATATTATATCTTACCATGAAACATAGAAATGAGATGCGATATCGCGTTTTAAGGAGCACTAGAAATCTATAGCTACGATACGTAGACATCTGCAGACGCTGTTTCCTAGCAAGGAAGTGTCGCATTTACATTCATTTGAAGTGTAGACGAGGAATACATGACACTTCGCAAATCATATTATATCTTACCATGAAACACAGAAATGAGATGCAATATCGCGTGTTAAGAATCATAAGAACTCTATTGCTTCGATACGTAGACATCTGCAGACGCTATTTCCTTGCAAGGATGTGTCGCATTTACATTCATTTGAAGTGTAGACGAGGAATACATGACACTTCGCAAACCATATTTTATCTTACCATGAAACACAGAAATGTGATGCGATATCGCGTTTTAAGTATTATAAGAACTCCATTGCTACGATACGTAGACATCTGCAAACGCTATTTCCTTGCAAGGAAGTGTCGCATTTACATTCATTTGAATCGTAGACGAGGAATGCATAACACTTCGCAAATCATATTATATCTTGCCATGAAACATAGAAATGAGAAGCGATATCACGTTTTAAGAATCATAAGAACTCTATTGCTACGATACGTAGACATCTGCAAACGCTATTTCCTTGCAAGGAAGTGTCGCATTTACATTCATTTGAATCGTATACGAGGAATGCATAACACTTCGCAATGAATATTATATCTTATCATGAAACATAGATATGAGATGCAATATCTCGTTTTCAGAAGCATTTGAACACTAGTGCTTCGATACGTAGACATTTGCAAACGCTATTTCCTTGCAAGGAAGTGTCGCATTTACATTCATTTGAATCGTATACGAGGAATGCATAACACTTCGCAATGAATATTATATCTTATCATGAAACATAGATATGAGATGCAATATCTCGTTTTCAGAAGCATTTGAACACTAGTGCTTCGATACGTAGACATTTGCAAACGCTATTTCCTTGCACGAAGTGTCGTATTTACATTCATTTGAAGTGTAGACGAGGAATATATAGCACTTCGCAAATCATATTATATCTTACCATAAAACATAGAAATGAGGTGCGATATCGCGTTTTAAGAATCATAAGACCTCTATTGCTACGATACGTAGACAACTGCAAACGCTATTTCCTTGCAAGGAAGTGTCGCATTTACATTCATTTGAATCGTATACGAGGAATGCATAACACTTCGCAATGAATATTATATCTTATCATGAAACATAGATATGAGATGCAATATCTCGTTTTAAGAAGCATTTGAACTCTATTGCTACGATACCTAGACATCTGCAGACGCTATTTTCTAGCAAGGAAGTGTCGCATTTACATTCATTTGAAGTGCAGACGAGGAATACATGACACTTCGCAAATCATATTTTATCTTACCATGAAACACAGAAATGTGATGCGATATCGCGTTTTAAGTATTATAAGAACTCCATTGCTACGATACGTAGACATCTGCAAACGCTATTTCCTTGCAAGGAAGTGTCGCATTTACATTCATTTGAATCGTAGACGAGGAATGCATAACACTTCGCAAATCATATTATATCTTGCCATGAAACATAGAAATGAGAAGCGATATCACGTTAAAGAATCATAAGAACTCTATTGCTACGATACGTAGACATCTGCAAACACTATTTCCTTGCAAGGAAGTGTCGCATTTACATTCATTTGAAGTGTAGACGAGGAATACATGACACTTCGCAAATCATATTATAT
Organism: Xylocopa sonorina; assembly: GCF_050948175.1. Taxonomy (NCBI): domain Eukaryota; kingdom Metazoa; phylum Arthropoda; class Insecta; order Hymenoptera; family Apidae; genus Xylocopa; species Xylocopa sonorina. Next base: position 110,658 of record NW_027490239.1, read on the forward strand.
CTTACCATGAAACATAGAAATGAGATGCGATATCGCGTTTTAAGAAGCATTACAAGTCTATTGCTACGATACGTAGACATCTGCAAACGCTATTTCCTTGCAGGGAAGTGTCGCATTTACATTCATTTGTAGTGTAGACGAGGAATACATAACACTTCGCAATGAATATTATATCTTATCATGAAACATAGATATGAGATGCAATATCTCGTTTTAAGAAGCATTTGACCTCTATTGCATCGATACGTAGACATCTGCAAACGCCATTTCCTTGCAAGGAAGTGTCGCATTTACATTCATTTGAAGTGTAGACGAGGAATGCATAACACTTCGCAATGAATATTATATCTTATCATGAAGCATAGATATGAGATCCAATATCTCGTTTTTAGAAGCATTATAACTCTATTGCTATGATACGTAAACATCTGCAAACGAATTTCTTTGCAAGGAAGTGTCGCATTTACATTCATTTGAAGCGTAGACGAGGAATACATAACACTTCGCAAATCATATTATATCTTAACATGAAACATAGAAATGAGATGCGATATCGTGTTTTAAGAAGCATTAGAACTCTATCGCTACGATACCTAGACATCTGCAGACGCTATTTCCTAGCAAGGAAGTGTCGCATTCACATTCCTTTGAAGTGTAGACGAGGAATACATAATACTTCGCAAATCATATTATATCTTACCATGAAACATAGAAATGAGATGCGATATCGCGTTTTAAGAATTTTAAGAACTCTATTGCTACGATACGTAGACATCTGCAAACGCTATTTCCTAGCGAGGAAGTGTCGCATTCACATTCATTTGAAGTGTAGACGAGGAATACATAACACTTCGCAAATCATATTATATCTTACCATGAAACATCGAAATGAGATGCGATATCGCGTTTTAAGAATCATAAGAACTCTATTGCTACGATACGTAGACAACTGCAGACGTTATTTCCTTGCAACGAAGTGTCTCATTTACATTCATTTGAATCGTATACGAGGAATACATAACACTTCGCAATGAATATTATATGTTATCATGAAACATAGATATGAGATGCAATATCTCGTTTTAAGAAGCATATGAACTCTATTGCTACGATACCTAGACATCTGCAGACGCTATTTCCTAGCAAGGAAGTGTCGCATTTACACTCATTTGAAGTGTAGACGAGGAATACATGACACTTCGCAAATCATATTATATCTTACCATGAAACATAGAAATGAGATGAAATATCGCGTTTTAAGAATCTTAAGAACTCTATTGCTACGATACGTAGACATCTGCAAACGCTATTTCCTAGCGAGGAAGTGTCGCATTCACATTCATTTGAAGTGTAGACGAGGAATGCATAACACTTCGCAATGAATATTATATCTTATCATGAAACATAGATATGAGATGCAATATCTCGTTTTAAGAAGCATTTGAACTCTATTGCATCGATACGTAGACATCTGCAAACGCCATTTCCTTGCAAGGAAGTGTCGCATTTACATTCATTTGAAGTGTAGACGAGGAATGCATAACACTTCGCAAAGAATATTATATCTTATCATGAAACATAGTTATGAGATCCAATATCTCGTTTTTAGAAGCATTTGAACACTAGTGCTTCGATACGTAGACATCTGCAAACGCTATTTCCTTGCAAGGAAGTGTCGCATTTACATTCATTTGAAGTGTAGACGAGGAATACATGACACTTCGCAAATCATATTATATCTTACCATGAAACATAGAAATGAGATGCAATATCGCGTTTTAAGAATCATAAGAACTCTATTGCTTCGATACGTAGACATCTGCAAACGCTATTTCCTTGCAAGGAAGTGTCGCATTTACATTCATTTGAAGTGTAGACGAGGAATACATGACACTTCGCAAATCATATTATATCTTACCATGAAACATAGAAATGAGATGCAATATCGCGTTTTAAGAATCATAAGAACTCTATTGCTTCGATACGTAGACATCTGCAGACGCTATTTCCTTGCAAGGATGTGTCGCATTTACATTCATTTGAAGTGTAGACGAGGAATACATGACAATTCGCAAATCATATTATATCTTACCATGAAACATAGAAATGAGACGCGATATCGCGTTTTAAGAAGCATTAGAAATTTATTGCTACGATACGTAGACATCTGCAAACGCTTTTTCCTTGATAGGAAGTGTCGCATTTACGTTCATTTGAAGTGTAGACGAGGAATACATGACACTTCGCTAATCATATTATATCTTACCATGAAACATAGAAATGAGATGCGATATGTTGTTTTAAGAAGCATTAGATCTCTATTGCTATGATACGTAGACATCTGCAAACGCTATTTCCTAGGGAGGAAGTGTCGCATTCACATTCATTTGAAGTGTAGACGAGGAATACATAACACTTCGCAAATCATATTATATCATACCATAAACCATAGAAATGAGATGCGATATCGCGTTTTAAGAATCATAAGAACTCTATTGCTACGATACGTAGACATCTGCAAACGCTATTTCCTAGCGAGGAAGTGTCGCATTCACATTCATTTGAAGTGTAGACGAGGAATACATGACACGTCGCAATTCATATTATATCTTATCATGAAACATAGATATGAGATGCAATATCTCGTTTTAAGAAGCATTTGAATTCTATTGCTTCGATACGTAGACATCAGCAAACGCTATTTCCTTGCAAGTAAGTGTCGCATTTACATTCATTTGAAGCGTAGACGAGGAATACATAACACTTCGCAAATCATATTATATCTTAACATGAAACATAGAAATGAGATGCGATATCGTGTTTTAAGAAGCATTAGAACTCTATCGCTACGATACCTAGACATCTGCAGACGCTATTTCCTAGCAAGGAAGTGTCGCATTCACATTCCTTTGAAGTGTAGACGAGGAATACATAACACTTCGCAAATCATATTATATCTTACCATGAAACATAGAAATGAGATGCGATATCGCGTTTTAAGAATCTTAAGAACTCTATTGCTACGATACGTAGACATCTGCAAACGCTATTTCCTAGCGAGGAAGTGTCGCATTCACATTCATTTGAAGTGTAGACGAGGAATACATAACACTTCGCAAATCATATTATATCTTACCATGAAACATAGAAATGAGATGCGATATCGCGTTTTAAGAATCATAAGAACTCTATTGCTACGATACGTAGACAACTGCAGACGTTATTTCCTTGCAACGAAGTGTCTCATTTACATTCATTTGAATCGTATACGAGGAATACATAACACTTCGCAATGAATATTATATGTTATCATGAAACATAGATATGAGATGCAATATCTCGTTTTAAGAAGCATATGAACTCTATTGCTACGATACCTAGACATCTGCAGACGCTATTTCCTAGCAAGGAAGTGTCGCATTTACACTCATTTGAAGTGTAGACGAGGAATACATGACACTTCGCAAATCATATTATATCTTACCATGAAACATAGAAATGAGATGAAATATCGCGTTTTAAGAATCATAAGAAATCTATTGCTACGATACGTAGACAACTGCAAACGCTATTTCCTTGCAACGAAGTGTCTCATTTACATTCATTTGAATCGTATACGAGGAATGCATAACACTTCGCAATGAATATTATATGTTATCATGAAACATAGATATGAGATGCAATATCTCGTTTTAAGAAGCATATGAACACTATTGCTACGACACCTAGACATCTGCAGACGCTATTTCCTAGCAAGGAAATGTCGCATTTACATTCATTTGAAGTGTAGACGAGGAACACATGACACTTCGCAAATCACATTATATCTTACCATGAAACATAGAAATGAGATGCGATATCGCGTTTTAAGAAGCATTAGAACTCTATTGCTACGATACCTAGACATCTGCAGACGCTATTTCCTTGCAAGGAAGTGTCGCATTTACATTCATTTGAATCGTATACGAGGAATGCATAACACTTCGCAATGAATATTATATCTTATCATGAAACATAGATATGAGATGCAATATCTCGTTTTGAGAAGCATTTGAACACTATCGCTACGATTCCTAGACATCTGCAGACGCTATTTCCTAGCAAGGAAGTGTCGCATTTACATTCCTTTGAAGTGTAGACGAGGAATACATAACACTTCGCAAATCATATTATATCTTACCATGAAACATAGAAATGAGATGCAATAACGCGTTTTAAAGATCATAAGAACTCCATTGCTTCGATACGTAGACATCTGCAAACGCTATTTCCTTGCAAGGAAGTGTCGCATTTACATTCATTTGAATCGTAGACGAGGAATTCATAACACTTCGCAATGAATATTATATCTTATCATGAAACATAGACATGAGATGCAATATCTCGTTTTAAGAAGCATTTGAACTCTATTGCTTCGACACGTAGACATCAGCAAAAGCTATTTCCTTGCAAGGAAGTGTCGCATTTACATTCATTTGAAGTGTAAACGAGGAATACGTAACACTTCGCAAATCATATTATATCTTACCATGAAACGTAGAAATGAGATGCGATATCGCGTTTTAAGAATCTTAAGAACTCTATTGCTACGATACCTAGACATCTGCAGACGCTATTTCCTAGCAAGGAAGTGTCGCATTTACATTCATTTTAAGTGTAGACGAGGAATACATGACACTTCGCAAATCATATTATATCTTACCATGAAACATAGAAATGAGATGCGATATCGCGTTTTAAGAAGCATTAGAAATCTATTGCTACGATACGTAGACATCTGCAAACGCTATTTCCTTGCTAGGAAGTGTCGCATTTACATTCATTTGAAGTGTAGACGAGGAATACATGACACTTCGCTAATCATATTATATCTTACCATAAACCATAGAAATGAGATGCGCTATCGCGTTTTATGAATCATAAGAACTCTATTGCTACGATACGTAGACATCTGCAAACGCTATTTCCTAGCGAGGAAGTGTCGCATTCACATTCATTTGAAGTGTAGACGAGGAATGCATAACACTTCGCAATGAATATTATATCTTATCATGAAACATAGATATGAGAGGCAATATCTCCTTTTAAGAAGCATTTGAACACAATCGCTACGATACCTAGACATCTGCAGACGCTATTTCCTAGCAAGGAAGTGTCGCATTTACATTCCTTTGAAGTGTGGACGAGGAATACATAACACTTCGCAAATCATATTATATCATACCATAAACCATAGAAATGAGATGCGATATCGCGTTTTAAGAATCATAAGAACTCTATTGCTACGATACGTAGACATCTGCAAACGCTATTTCCTAGCGAGGAAGTGTCGCATTCACATTCATTTGAAGTGTAGACGAGGAATACATGACACTTCGCAAATCATATTATATCTTACCATGAAACATAGAAATGAGATGCAATAACGCGTTTTAAAGATCATAAGAACTCCATTGCTTCGATACGTAGACATCTGCAAACGCTATTTCCTTGCAAGGAAGTGACGCATTTACATTCATTTGAATCGTAGACGAGGAATTCATAACACTTCGCAATGAATATTATATCTTATCATGAAACATAGACATGAGATGCAATATCTCGTTTTAAGAAGCATTTGAACTCTATTGCTTCGATACGTAGACATCAGCAAAAGCTATTTCCTTGCAAGGAAGTGTCGCATTTACATTCATTTGAAGTGTAAACGAGGAATACATAACACTTCGCAAATCATATTATATCTTACCATGAAACATAGAAATGCGATTTGATACCGTGTTTTAAGAAGCATTAGAACTCTATCGCTACTATACCTAGACATCTGCAGACGCTATTTCCTAGCAAGGAAGTGTCGCATTCACATTCCTTTGAAGTGTAGACGAGGAATACGTAACACTTCGCAAATCATATTATATCTTACCATGAAACGTAGAAATGAGATGCGATATCGCGTTTTAAGAATCTTAAGAACTCTATTGCTACGATACCTAGACATCTGCAGACGCTATTTCCTAGCAAGGAAGTGTCGCATTTACATTCATTTTAAGTGTAGACGAGGAATACATGACACTTCGCAAATCATATTATATCTTACCATGAAACATAGAAATGAGATGCGATATCGCGTTTTAAGAAGCATTAGAAATCTATTGCTACGATACGTAGACATCTGCAAACGCTATTTCCTTGCTAGGAAGTGTCGCATTTACATTCATTTGAAGTGTAGACGAGGAACACATGACACTTCGCTAATCATATTATATCTTACCATAAACCATAGAAATGAGATGCGCTATCGCGTTTTATGAATCATAAGAACTCTATTGCTACGATACGTAGACATCTGCAAACGCTATTTCCTAGCGAGGAAGTGTCGCATTCACATTCATTTGAAGTGTAGACGAGGAATGCATAACACTTCGCAATGAATATTATATCTTATCATGAAACATAGATATGAGAGGCAATATCTCCTTTTAAGAAGCATTTGAACACAATCGCTACGATACCTAGACATCTGCAGACGCTATTTCCTAGCAAGGAATTGTCGCATTTACATTCCTTTGAAGTGTGGACGAGGAATACATAACACTTCGCAAATCATATTATATCATACCATAAACCATAGAAATGAGATGCGATATCGCGTTTTAAGAATCATAAGAACTCTATTGCTACGATACGTAGACATCTGCAAACGCTATTTCCTAGCGAGGAAGTGTCGCATTCACATTCATTTGAAGTGTAGACGAGGAATACATGTCACTTCGCAAATCATATTATATCTTACCATGAAACATAGAAATGAGATGCAATAACGCGTTTTAAAGATCATAAGAACTCCATTGCGTCGATACGTAGACATCTGCAAACGCTATTTCCTTGCAAGGAAGTGTCGCATTTACATTCATTTGAATCGTAGACGAGGAATTCATAACACTTCGCAATGAATATTATATCTTATCATGAAACATAGATATGAGAGGCAATATCTCCTTTTAAGAAGCATTTGAACACAATCGCTACGATACCTAGACATCTGCAGACGCTATTTCCTAGCAAGGAATTGTCGCATTTACATTCCTTTGAAGTGTGGACGAGGAATACATAACACTTCGCAAATCATATTATATCATACCATAAACCATAGAAATGAGATTTGATACCGTGTTTTAAGAAGCATTAGAACTCTATCGCTACGATACCTAGACATCTGCAGACGCTATATCCTAGCAAGGAAGTGTCGCATTCACATTCCTTTGAAGTGTAGACGAGGAATACGTAACACTTCGCAAATCATATTATATCTTACCATGAAACATAGAAATGAGATGCGATATCGCGTTTTAAGAATCTTAAGAACTCTATTGCTACGATACGTAGACATCTGCAAACGCTATTTCCTAGCGAGGAAGTGTCGCATTCACATTCATTTGAAGTGTAGACGAGGAATGCATAACACTTCGCAATGAATATTATATCTTATCATGAAACATAGATATGAGAGGCAATATCTCCTTTTAAGAAGCATTTGAACACAATCGCTACGATACCTAGACATCTGCAGACGCTATTTCCTAGCAAGGAATTGTCGCATTTACATTCCTTTGAAGTGTGGACGAGGAATACATAACACTTCGCAAATCATATTATATCATACCATAAACCATAGAAATGAGATGCGATATCGCGTTTTAAGAATCATAAGAACTCTATTGCTACGATACGTAGACATCTGCAAACGCTATTTCCTAGCGAGGAAGTGTCGCATTCACATTCATTTGAAGTGTAGACGAGGAATACATGTCACTTCGCAAATCATATTATATCTTACCATGAAACATAGAAATGAGATGCAATAACGCGTTTTAAAAATCATAAGAACTCCATTGCGTCGATACGTAGACATCTGCAAACGCTATTTCCTTGCAAGGAAGTGTCGCATTTACATTCATTTGAATCGTAGACGAGGAATTCATAACACTTCGCAATGAATATTATATCTTATCATGAAACATAGACATGAGATGCAATATCTCGTTTTAAGATGCATTTGAACTCTATTGCTTCGATACGTAGACATCAGCAAAAGCTATTTCCTTGCAAGGAAGTGTCGCATTTACATTCATTTGGAGTGTAAACGAGGAATACATAACACTTCGCAAATCATATTATATCTTACCATGAAACATAGAAATGAGATTTGATACCGTGTTTTAAGAAGCATTAGAACTCTATCGCTACGATACCTAGACATCTGCAGACGCTATATCCTAGCAAGGAAGTGTCGCATTCACATTCCTTTGAAGTGTAGACGAGGAATACGTAACACTTCGCAAATCATATTATATCTTACCATGAAACATAGAAATGAGATGCGATATCGCGTTTTAAGAATCTTAAGAACTCTATTGCTACGATACCTAGACATCTGCAGACGCTATTTCCTAGCAAGGAAGTGTCGCATTTACATTCATTTTAAGTGTAGACGAGGAATACATGACACTTCGCAAATCATATTATATCTTACCATGAAACATAGAAATGAGATGCGATATCGCGTTTTAAGAAGCATTAGAAATCTATTGCTACGATACGCAGACATCTGCAAACGCTATTTCCTTGCTAGGAAGTGTCGCATTTACATTCATTTGAAGTGTAGACGAGGAATACATGGCACTTCGCTAATCATATTATATCTTACCATGAAACATAGAAATGAGATGCGATATCGCGTTTTAAGAAGCATCAGATATCTATTGCTACGATACGAAGACATCTGCAAACGCTATTTCTTTGCAAGGAAGTGTCGCATTTACATTCATTTGAAGTGTAGACGAGGAATACATAACACTTCGCAAATCATATTATATCTTACCATGAAACACAGAAATGAGATGCTATATCGCGTTTTAAGAAGCATTAGAACTCTATTGCTACGATACCTAGACATCTGCAGACGCTATTTCCTAGCAAGGAAGTGTCGCATTCACATTCCATTGAAGTGTAGACGAGGAATACATAACACTTCGCAAATCATATTATATCTTACCATGAAACATAGAAATGAGATGCGATATCGCGTTTTAAGAATCATAAGAACTCTATTGCTACGATACGTAGACATCTGCAAACGCTATTTCCTAGCGAGGAAGTGTCGCATTCACATTCATTTGAAGTGTAGACGAGGAATACATAACACTTCGCAAATCATATTATATCTTACCATGAAACATAGAAATGAGATGCAATATCGCGTTTTAAGAATCATAAGAACTCTATTGCTTCGATACGTAGACATCTGCAGACGCTATTTCCTTGCAAGGAAGTGTCGCATTTACATTCATTTGAAGTGTAGACGAGTAATACATGACAATTCGCAAATCATATTATATCTTACCATGAAACATAGAAATGAGATGCGATATCTCGTTTTAAGAAGCATTAGAAATCTATTGCTACGATACATAGACATCTGCAAACGCTATATCCTTGCTAGGAATTGTCGCATTTACATTCATTTGAAGTGTAGACGAGGAATACATGACACTTCGCTAATCATATTATATCTTACCATGAAACATAGAAATGAGATGCGATATCGCGTTTTAAGAAGCGTTAGAACTCTATCGCTACGATACCTAGACATCTGCAAACGCTATTTCCTTGCTAGGAAGTGTCGCATTTACATTCATTTGAAGTGAAGACGAGGAATACATGACACTTCGCTAATCATATTATATCTTACCATGAAACATAGAAATGAGATGCGATATCGCGTTTTAATAAGCATTAGATATCTATTGCTACGATACGTAGACATCTGCAAACGCTATTTCTTTGCAAGGAAGTGTCGCATTTACATTCATTTGAATGTGTAGACGAGGAATACATAAAACTTCGCAAATCACATTATATCTTACCATGAAACACAGAAATGAGATGCGATATCGCGTTTTAAGAAGCATTAGAACTCTATTGCTACGATACCTAGACATCTGCAGACTCTATTTCCTTGCAAGGAAGTGTCGCATTTACATTCATTTGAAGTGTAGACGAGGAATACATGACACTTCGCAAATCACATTATATCTTACCATGAAACATAGAAATGAGATGCGATATCGCGTTTTAAGAAGCATTAGAAATCTATTGCTACGATACCCAGACATCTGCAAACGCTATATCCTTGCTAGGAAGTGTCGCATTTACATTCATTTAAAGTGTAGTCGAGGAAAACATGACACTTCGCAAATCATATTATATCTTACCATGAAACATAGAAATGAGATGCGATATCGCGTTTTAAGAAGCATTAGAAATCTATTGCTACGGTACGTAGACATCTGCAAACGCTATTTCTTTGCAAGGAAGTGTCGCATTTACATTCATTTGAAGTGTAGACGAGGAATACATAACACTTCGCAAATCATATTATATCTTACCATAAAACACAGAAATGAGAAGCGATATCGCGTTTTAAGAATCATAAGACCTCTATTGCTACGATACGTAGACATCTGCAAACGCTATTTCTTTGCAAGGAAGTGTCGCATTTACATTCATTTGAAGTGTAGACGAGGAATACATAACACTTCGCAAATCATATTATATCTTACCATGAAACATAGAAATGAGGTTCGATATCGCGTTTTAAGAAGCATTAGAACTCTATCGTTACGATACCTAGACATCTGCAAACGCTATTTCCTAGCAAGGCAGTGTCGCATTTACATTCATTTGAATCGTAGACGAGGAATGCATAACACTTCGCAATGAATATAATATCGTATCATGAAACATAGATATGAGATGCAATATCTCGTTTTAAGAAGCATTTGAACTCTATTGCTTCGATACGTAGACATCTGCAAACGCTATTTCCTTGCAAGGAAGTGTCGCATTTACGTTCATATGAATCGTAGACGAGGAATGCATAACACTTCGCAATGAATATTATATCTTATCATGAAACATAGATATGAGACGCAATATATCGTTTTAAGAAGCATTTGGACTCTATTGCATCGATACGTAGACATCTGCAAACACTATTTCCTTGCAAGGAAGTGTCGCATTTACATTCATTTGAAGTGTAGACGAGGAATACATAACACATCGCAAATCATATTACATCTTACCATATAACACAGAAATGAGATGCGATATCGCGTTTTAAGAATCATAAGACCTCTATTGCTACGATACTTAGACAACTGCAAACGCTATTTCCTTGCACGGAAATGTCGCATTTACATTCATTTGAATCGTAGACGAGGAATGCATAACACTTCGCAATGAATATTATATCTTATCATGAAACATACATATGAGATGCAATATCTCGTTTTAAGAAGCATTTGAGCTCTATTGCTTCGATACGTAGACATCTGCAAACGCTAATTCCTTGTAAGGGAGTGTCGCATTTATATTCATTTGAAGTGTAGACGAGGAACACATAACACTTCGCAAATCATATTATATCTTACCATGAAACATAGAAATGAGATGCGATATCGTGTTTTAAGAAGCATTAGAACTCTATCGTTACGATACCTAGACATCTGCAAACGCTATATCCTAGCAAGGCAGTGTCGCATTTACATTCATTTGAAGTGTGGACAAGGAATATATAGCACTTCGCAAATCATATCATATCTTACCATAAAACACAGAAATGAGATGCGATATCGCGTTTTAAGAATCATAAGAACTCTATTGCTACGATACGTAGACATCTGCAAACGCTATTTCCTTGCAAGGAAGTGTCGCATTTACATTCATTTGAAGTGCAGACGAGGAATACATAACACTTCGCAAATCATATTATATCTTTCCATGAAGCATTGAAATGAGATGCGATATCGCGTTTTAAGAATCATAAGAACTCTATTGCTACGATACATAGACATTTGCAAACGCTATTTCCTTGCAAGGAAGTGTCTCGTTTACATTCATTTGAATCGTAGACGAGGAATGCATAACACTTCGCAATGAATATTATATCTTATCAAACATATATATGAGATGCAATATCTCGTTTTAAGCAGCATTTAAACTCTATTGCTTCGATACGTAGACATCTGCAAACGCTATTTCCTAGCAAGGAAGTGTAGCATTTACATTCATTTGAAGTGTAGACGAGGAAAACATGACACTTCGCAAATCATATTATATCTTACCATGAAACATAGAAATGAGATGCCATATCGCGTTTTAAGAGGCACTAGAAATCTATTGCTACGATACGTAGACATCTGCAAACGCTATTACTTTGCAAGGAAGTGTCGCATTTACATTCATTTGAAGTGTAGACGAGGAATACATAACACTTCGCAAATCATATTATATCTTACCATGAAACATAGAAATGAGATGCGATATCGCGTTTTAAGAAGCATTAGAAAACTATTGCTACGATACGTAGACATCTGCAAACGCTATTTCTTTGCAAGGAAGTGTCGCATTTACATTCATTTGAAGTGTAGACGAGCAATACATGACACTTCGCAAATCACATTATATCTTACCATGAAACATAGAAATGAGATGCGATATCGCGTTTTAAGAAGCACTAGAACTCTATTGCTACGATACCTAGACATCTGCAGACGCTATTTCCTTGCAAGGAAGTGTCGCATTTACATTCATTTGAATCGTATACGAGGAATGCATAACACTTCGCAATGAATATTATATCTTGTCATGAAACATAGATATGAGATGCAATATCTCGTTTTGAGAAGCATTTGAACACTATCGCGACGATACCTAGACATCTGCAGACGCTATTTCCTAGCAAGGAAGTGTCGCATTTACATTCATTTGAAGTGTAGACGAGGGATACATGACACTTCGCTAATCATATTATATCTTACCATGAAACATAGAAATGAGATGCGATATCGCGTTTTAAGGAGCATTAGAAATCTATAGCTACGATACGTAGACATCTGCAGACGCTGTTTCCTAGCAAGGAAGTGTCGCATTTACATTCATTTGAAGTGTAGACGAGGAATACATGACACTTCGCAAATCATATTATATCTTACCATGAAACATAGAAATGAGATGCAATATCGCGTTTTAAGAATCATAAGAACTCTATTGCTACGATACGTAGACATCTGCAAACGCTATTTCCTTGCAAGGAAGTGTCGCTTTTACATTCATTTGAATCGTAGACGAGGAATTCATAACATTTCGCAATGAATATTATATCTTACCATGAAACATAGAAATGAGATGCGATATCGCGTTTTAAGAATCATAAGAGCTCTATTGCTACGATACGTAGACAACTGCAAACGCTATTTCCTTGCAACGAAGTGTCTCATTTACATTCATTTGAAACGTATACGAGGAATGCATAACACTTCGCAATGAATATTATATGTTATCATGAAACATAGATATGAGATGCAATATCTCGTTTTAAGAAGCATATGAACTCTATTGCTACGATACCTAGACATCTGCAGACGCTATTTCCTAGCAAGGAAATGTCGCATTTACATTCATTTGAAGTGTAGACGAGGAATACATGACACTTCGCAAATCACATTATATCTTACCATGAAACATAGAAATGAGATGCGATATCGCGTTTTAAGAAGCATTAGAACTCTATTGTTACGATACCTAGACATCTGCAGACGCTATTTCCTTGCAAGGAAGTGTCGCATTTACATTCATTTGAATCGTATACGAGGAATGCATAACACTTCGCAATGAATATTATATCTTATCATGAAACATAAATATGAGATTCAATATCTCGTTTTGAGAAGCATTTGAACACTATCGCTACGATACCTAGACATCTGCAGACGCTATTTCCTAGCAAGGAAGTGTCGCATTTACATTCCTTTGAAGTGTAGACGAGGAATACATAACACTTCGCAAATCATATTATATCTTACCATATAACATAGAAATGAGATGCAATATCGCGTTTTAAGAATCATAAGAACTCTATTGCTTCGATACGTAGACATCTGCAGACGCTATTTCCTTGCAAGGATGTGTCGCATTTACATTCATTTGAAGTGTAGACGAGGAATACATGACAATTCGCAAATCATATTATATCTTACCATGAAACATAGAAATGAGATGCAATATCGCGTTTTAAGAATCATAAGAACTCTATTGCTACGATACGTAGACATCTGCAGACGCTATTTCCTTGCAAGGAAGTGTCGCATTTACATTCATTTGAAGTGTAGACGAGGAACACATGACACTTCGCAAATCATATTATATCATACCATAAACCATAGAAATGAGATGCGATATCGCGTTTTAGGAATCATAAGAACTCTATTGCTACGATACGTAGACATCTGCAAACGCTATTTCCTTGTAAGGAAGTGTCGCTTTTACATTCATTTGAATCGTAGACGAGGAATTCATAACATTTCGCAATGAATATTATATCTTACCATGAAACATAGAAATGAGATGCGATATCGCGTTTTAAGAATCATAAGAACTCTATTGCTACGATACGTAGACAACTGCAAACGCTATTTCCTTGCAACGAAGTGTCTCATTTACATTCATTTGAATCGTATACGAGGAATGCATAACACTTCGCAATGAATATTATATGTTATCATGAAACATAGATATGAGATGCAATATCTCGTTTTAAGAAGCATATGAACTCTATTGCTACGATACCTAGACATCTGCAGACGCTATTTCCTAGCAAGGAAATGTCGCATTTACATTCATTTGAAGTGTAGACGAGGAATACATGACACTTCGCAAATCACATTATATCTTACCATGAAACATGGAAATGAGATGCGATATCGCGTTTTAAGAAGCATTAGAACTCTATTGTTACGACACCTAGACATCTGCAGACGCTATTTCCTTGCAAGGAAGTGTCGCTTTTACATTCATTTGAATCGTAGACGAGGAATTCATAACATTTCGCAATGAATATTATATCTTACCATGAAACCTAGAAATGAGATGCGATATCGCGTTTTAAGAATCATAAGAGCTCTATTGCTACGATACGTAGACAACTGCAAACGCTATTTCCTTGCAACGAAGTGTCTCATTTACATTCATTTGAATCGTATACGAGGAATGCATAACACTTCGCAATGAATATTATATGTTATCATGAAACATAGATATGAGATGCAATATCTCGTTTTAAGAAGCATATGAACTCTATTGCTACGATACCTAGACATCTGCAGACGCTATTTCCTAGCAAGGAAATGTCGCATTTACATTCATTTGAAGTGTAGACGAGGAATACATGACACTTCGCAAATCACATTATATCTTACCATGAAACATAGAAATGAGATGCGATATCGCGTTTTAAGAAGCATTAGAACTCTATTGTTACGATACCTAGACATCTGCAGACGCTATTTCCTTGCAAGGAAGTGTCGCATTTACATTCATTTGAATCGTATACGAGGAATGCATAACACTTCGCAATGAATATTATATCTTATCATGAAACATAAATATGAGATTCAATATCTCGTTTTGAGAAGCATTTGAACACTATCGCTACGATACCTAGACATCTGCAGACGCTATTTCCTAGCAAGGAAGTGTCGCATTTACATTCCTTTGAAGTGTAGACGAGGAATACATAACACTTCGCAAATCATATTATATCTTACCATATAACATAGAAATGAGATGCAATATCGCGTTTTAAGAATCATAAGAACTCTATTGCTTCGATACGTAGATATCTGCAGACGCTATTTCCTTGCAAGGATGTGTCGCATTTACATTCATTTGAAGTGTAGACGAGGAATACATGACAATTCGCAAATCATATTATATCTTACCATGAAACATAGAAATGAGATGCAATATCGCGTTTTAAGAATCATAAGAACTCTATTGCTACGATACGTAGACATCTGCAGACGCTATTTCCTTGCAAGGAAGTGTCGCATTTACATTCATTTGAAGTGTAGACGAGGAATACATAACACTTCGCTAATCATATTATATCTTACCATGAAACATAGAAATGAGATGCGATATCGCGTTTTAAGGAGCATTAGAAATCTATAGCTACGATACGTAGACATCTGCAGACGCTGTTTCCTAGCAAGGAAGTGTCGCATTTACATTCATTTGAAGTGTAGACGAGGAATACATGACACTTCGCAAATCATATTATATCATACCATAAACCATAGAAATGAGATGCGATATCGCGTTTTAGGAATCATAAGAACTCTATTGCTACGATACGTAGACATCTGCAAACGCTATTTCCTTGTAAGGAAGTGTCGCTTTTACATTCATTTGAATCGTAGACGAGGAATTCATAACATTTCGCAATGAATATTATATCTTACCATGAAACATAGAAATGAGATGCGATATCGCGTTTTAAGAATCATAAGAACTCTATTGCTACGATACGTAGACAACTGCAAACGCTATTTCCTTGCAACGAAGTGTCTCATTTACATTCATTTGAATCGTATACGAGGAATGCATAACACTTCGCAATGAATATTATATGTTATCATGAAACATAGATATGAGATGCAATATCTCGTTTTAAGAAGCATATGAACTCTATTGCTACGATACCTAGACATCTGCAGACGCTATTTCCTAGCAAGGAAATGTCGCATTTACATTCATTTGAAGTGTAGACGAGGAATACATGACACTTCGCAAATCACATTATATCTTACCATGAAACATAGAAATGAGATGCGATATCGCGTTTTAAGAAGCATTAGAACTCTATTGTTACGATACCTAGACATCTGCAGACGCTATTTCCTTGCAAGGAAGTGTCGCATTTACATTCATTTGAATCGTATACGAGGAATGCATAACACTTCGCAATGAATATTATATCGTATCATGAAACATAGATATGAGATGCAATATCTCGTTTTAAGAAGAATTTGAACTCTATTGCTTCGATACGTAGACATCTGCAAACGCTATTTCCTTGCAAGGAAGTGTCGCATTTATGTTCATTTGAATCATAGACGAGGAATGCATAACACTTCGCAATGAATATTATATCTTACCATGAAACATAGAAATGAGATGCGATATCGCGTTTTAAGAATCTTACGAACTCTATTGCTACGATACGTAGACATCTGCAAACGCTATTTCCTAGCGAGGAAGTGTCGCATTCACATTCATTTGAAGTGTAGACGAGGAATACATAACACTTCGCAAATCATATTATATCTTACCATGAAACATAGAAATGAGATGCGATATCGCGTTTTAAGAATCATAAGAACTCTATTGCTACGATACGTAGACAACTGCAAACCTTATTTCCTTGCAACGAAGTGTCTCATTTACATTCATTTGAATCGTATACGAGGAATACATAACACTTCGCAATGAATATTATATGTTATCATGAAACATAGATATGAGATGCAATATCTCGTTTTAAGAAGCATATGAACTCTATTGCTACGATACCTAGACATCTGCAGACGCTATTTCCTTGCAAGGAAGTGTCGAATTTACGTTCATATGAATCGTAGACGAGGAATGCATAACACTTCGCAATGAATATTATATCTTATCATGAAACATAGATATGAGACGCAATATATCGTTTTAAGAAGCATTTGAACTCTATTGCATCGATACGTAGACATCTGCAAACGCTATTTCCTTGCAAGGAAGTGTCGCATTTACATTCATTTGAAGTGTAGACGAGGAATACATGACACTTCGCAAATCATATTATATCTTACCATGAAACATAGAAATGAGATGCGATATCGCGTTTTAAGAAGCATTAGAACAATATTGCTACGATAGGTAGACACTTGCAAACGCTATTTCCTTGCAAGGAAGTGTCGTATTTACATTCATTTGAAGTGTAGACGAGGAATACATAACACATCGCAAATCATATTACATCTTACCATAAAACACAGAAATGAGATGCGATATCGCGTTTCAAGAATCATAAGACCTCTATTGCTTCGATACGTAGACATCTGCAAACGCTATTTCCTTGCAAGGAAGTGTCGCATTTACATTCATTTGAAGTGTAGACGAGGAGTACATAACTCTTCGCAAATCATATTATATCTTACCATGTAACATAGAAATGAAATGCGATATCGCGTTTTAAGAAGCATTAGATATCTCTTGCTACGATACGTAGACAACTGCAAACGCTATTTCCTTGCAAGGAAGTGTCGCATTTACATTCATTTGAATCGTATACGAGGAATGCATAACACTTCGCAATTAATATTATATCTTATCATGAAACATAGATATGAGATGCAATATCTCGTTTTAAGAAGCATTTGAACACTAGTGCTTCGATACGTAGACATCTGCAAACGCTATTTCCTTGCAAGGAAGTGTCGCATTTACATTCATTTGAATCGTATACGAGGAATGCATAACACTTCGCAATGAATATTATATCTTATCATGAAACATAGATATGAGATTCAATATCTCGTTTTGAGAAGCATTTGAACACTATCGCTACGATACCTAGACATCTGCAGACGCTATTTCCTAGCAAGGAAGTGTCGCATTTACATTCCTTTGAAGTGTAGACGAGGAATACATAACACTTCGCAAATCATATTATATCTTACCATATAACATAGAAATGAGATGCAATATCGCGTTTTAAGAATCATAAGAACTCTATTGCTTCGATACGTAGACATCTGCAGACGCTATTTCCTTGCAAGGATGTGTCGCATTTACATTCATTTGAAGTGTAGACGAGGAATACATGACAATTCGCAAATCATACTATATCTTACCATGAAACATAGAAATGAGATGCAATATCGCGTTTTAAGAATCATAAGAACTCTATTGCTACGATACGTAGACATCTGCAGACGCTATTTCCTTGCAAGGAAGTGTCGCATTTACATTCATTTGAAGTGTAGACGAGGAGTACATAACACTTCGCTAATCATATTATATCTTACCATGAAACATAGAAATGAGATGCGATATCGCGTTTTAAGGAGCATTAGAAATCTATAGCTACGATACGTAGACATCTGCAGACGCTGTTTCCTAGCAAGGAAGTGTCGCATTTACATTCATTTGAAGTGTAGACGAGGAATACATGACACTTCGCAAATCATATTATATCATACCATAAACCATAGAAATGAGATGCGATATCGCGTTTTAGGAATCATAAGAACTCTATTGCTACGATACGTAGACATCTGCAAACGCTATTTCCTTGTAAGGAAGTGTCGCTTTTACATTCATTTGAATCGTAGACGAGGAATTCATAACATTTCGCAATGAATATTATATCTTACCATGAAACATAGAAATGAGATGCGATATCGCGTTTTAAGAATCATAAGAACTCTATTGCTACGATACGTAGACAACTGCAAACGCTATTTCCTTGCAACGAAGTGTCTCATTTACATTCATTTGAATCGTATACGAGGAATGCATAACACTTCGCAATGAATATTATATGTTATCATGAAACATAGATATGAGATGCAATATCTCGTTTTAAGAAGCATATGAACTCTATTGCTACGATACCTAGACATCTGCAGACGCTATTTCCTAGCAAGGAAATGTCGCATTTACATTCATTTGAAGTGTAGACGAGGAATACATGACACTTCGCAAATCACATTATATCTTACCATGAAACATAGAAATGAGATGCGATATCGCGTTTTAAGAAGCATTAGAACTCTATTGTTACGATACCTAGACATCTGCAGACGCTATTTCCTTGCAAGGAAGTGTCGCATTTACATTCATTTGAATCGTATACGAGGAATGCATAACACTTCGCAATGAATATTATATCTTATCATGAAACATAGATATGAGATTCAATATCTCGTTTTGAGAAGCATTTGAACACTATCGCTACGATACCTAGACATCTGCAGACGCTATTTCCTAGCAAGGAAGTGTCGCATTTACATTCCTTTGAAGTGTAGACGAGGAATACATAACACTTCGCAAATCATATTATATCTTACCATATAACATAGAAATGAGATGCAATATCGCGTTTTAAGAATCATAAGAACTCTATTGCTTCGATACGTAGACATCTGCAGACGCTATTTCCTTGCAAGGATGTGTCGCATTTACATTCATTTGAAGTGTAGACGAGGAATACATGACAATTCGCAAATCATATTATATCTTACCATGAAACATAGAAATGAGATGCAATATCGCGTTTTAAGAAGCATAAGAACTCTATTGCTTCGATACGTAGACATCTGCAGACGCTATTTCCTTGCAAGGATGTGTCGCATTTACATTCATTTGAAGTGCAGACGAGGAATACATGACACTTCGCAAATCATATTTTATCTTACCATGAAACACAGAAATGTGATGCGATATCGCGTTTTAAGTATTATAAGAACTCCATTGCTACGATACGTAGACATCTGCAAACGCTATTTCCTTGCAAGGAAGTGTCGCATTTACGTTCATTTGAATCGTAGACGAGGAATGCATAACACTTCGCAAATCATATTATATCTTGCCATGAAACATAGAAATGAGAAGCGATATCACGTTTTAAGAATCATAAGAACTCTATTGCTACGATACGTAGACATCTGCAAACGCTATTTCCTTGCAAGGAAGTGTCGCATTTACATTCATTTGAATCGTATACGAGGAATGCATAACACTTCGCAATGAATATTATATCTTATCATGAAACATAGATATGAGATGCAATATCTCGTTTTAAGAAGCATTTTGAACTCTATTGCATCGATACGTAGACATCTGCAAACGCCATTTCCTTGCAAGGAAGTGTCGCATTTACAATCATTTGAAGTGTAGACGAGGAATGCATAACACTTCGCAAAGAATATTATATCTTATCATGAAATATAGATATGAGATGCAATATCTCGTTTTAAGAAGCATTTGAATTCTATTGCTTCGATACGTAGACATCAGCAAACGCTATTTCCTTGCAAGTAAGTGTCGCATTTACATTCATTTGAAGCGTAGACGAGGAATACATAACACTTCGCAAATCATATTATATCTTAACATGAAACATAGAAATGAGATGCGATATCGTGTTTTAAGAAGCATTAGAACTCTATCGCTACGATACCTAGACATCTGCAGACGCTATTTCCTAGCAAGGAAGTGTCGCATTCACATTCCTTTGAAGTGTAGACGAGGAATACATAACACTTCGCAAATCATATTATATCTTACCACGAAACATAGAAATGAGATGCGATATCGCGTTTTAAGAATCTTAGGAACTCTATTGCTACGATACGTAGACATCTGCAAACGCTATTTCCTAGCGAGGAAGTGTCGCATTCACATTCATTTGAAGTGTAGACGAGGAACACATGACACTTCGCAAATCACATTATATCTTACCATGAAACATAGAAATGAGATGCGATATCGCGTTTTAAGAAGCATTAGAACTCTATTGCTACAATACCTAGACATCTGCAGACGCTATTTCCTTGGAAGGAAGTGTCGCATTTACATTCATTTGAATCGTATACGAGGAATGCATAACACTTCGCAATGAATATTATATCTTATCATGAAACATAGATATGAGATGCAATATCTCGTTTTGAGAAGCATTTGAACACTATCGCTACGATACCTAGACATCTGCAGACGCTATTTCCTAGCAAGGAAGTGTCGCATTTACATTCATTTGAAGTGTAGACGAGGAATACATAACACTTCGCAAATCATATTATATCTTACCATGAAACATAGAAATGAGATGCGATATCGCGTTTTAAGAATCATAAGAACTCTATTGCTACGATACGTAGACAACTGCAAACGTTATTTCCTTGCAACGAAGTGTCTCATTTACATTCATTTGAATCGTATACGAGGAATACATAACACTTCGCAATGAATATTATATGTTATCATGAAACATAGATATGAGATGCAATATCTCGTTTTAAGAAGCATATGAACTCTATTGCTACGATACCTAGACATCTGCAGACGCTATTTCCTTGCAAGGAAGTGTCGAATTTACGTTCATATGAATCGTAGACGAGGAATGCATAACACTTCGCAATGAATATTATATCTTATCATGAAACATATATATGAGACGCAATATATCGTTTTAAGAAGCATTTGAACTCTATTGCATCGATACGTAGACATCTGCAAACGCTATTTCCTTGCAAGGAAGTGTCGCATTTACATTCATTTGAAGTGTAGACGAGGAATACATGACACTTCGCAAATCATATTATATCTTACCATGAAACATAGAAATGAGATGCGATATCGCGTTTTAAGAAGCATTAGAACACTATTGCTACGATAGGTAGACACTTGCAAACGCTATTTCCTTGCAAGGAAGTGTCGTATTTACATTCATTTGAAGTGTAGACGAGGAATACATAACACATCGCAAATCATATTACATCTTACCATAAAACACAGAAATGAGATGCGATATCACGTTTCAAGAATCATAAGACCTCTATTGCTTCGATACGTAGACATCTGCAAACGCTATTTCCTTGCAAGGAAGTGTCGCATTTACATTCATTTGAAGTGTAGACGAGGAGTACATAACTCTTCGCAAATCATATTATATCTTACCATGTAACATAGAAATGAAATGCGATATCGCGTTTTAAGAAGCATTAGATATCTCTTGCTACGATACGTAGACAACTGCAAACGCTATTTCCTTGCAAGGAAGTGTCGCATTTACATTCATTTGAAGTGTAGACGAGGAATACATGACACTTCGCAAATCTTATTATATCTTACCATGAAACATAGAAATGAGATGCGATATCGCGTTTTAAGAAGCATTAGAACACTATTGCTACGATAGGTAGACACTTGCAAACGCTATTTCCTTGCAAGGAAGTGTCGTATTTACATTCATTTGAAGTGTAGACGAGGAATACATAACACATCGCAAATCATATTACATCTTACCATAAAACACAGAAATGAGATGCGATATCGCGTTTTAAGAATCATAAGACCTCTATTGCTACGATACTTAGACAACTGCAAACGCTATTTCCTTGCACGGAAATGTCGCATTTACATTCATTTGAATCGTAGACGAGGAATGCATAACACTTCGCAATGAATATTATATCTTACCATGAAACATATAAATGAGATGCGATATCGCGTTTTAAGAAGCATTAGAAATCTATTGCTACGGTACGTAGACATCTGCAAACGCTATTTCTTTGCAAGGAAGTGTCGCATTTACATTCATTTGAAGTGTAGACGAGGAATACATAACACTTCGCAAATCATATTATATCTTACCATGAAACATAGAAATGAGATGCGATATCGCGTTTTAAGAAGCATTAGAACTCTATCGTTACGATACCTAGACATCTGCAAACGCTATTTCCTAGCAAGGCAGTGTCGCATTCACATTCATTTGAATCGTAGACGAGGAATGCATAACACTTCGCAATGAATATTATATCTTATCATGAAACATAGATATGAGATGCAATATCTCCTTTTAAGAAGCATTTGAACACTATCGCTACGATACCTAGACATCTGCAGATGCTATTTCCTAGCAAGGAAGTGTCGCAATTACATTCCTTTGAAGTGTGGACGAGGAATACATAACACTTCGCAAATCATATTATATCATACCATAAACCATAGAAATGAGATGCGATATCGCGTTTTAAGAATCATAAGAACTCTATTGCTACGATACGTAGACATCTGCAAACGCTATTTCCTAGCGAGGAAGTGTCGCATTCACATTCATTTGAAATGTAGACGAGGAATACATGACACTTCGCAAATCATATTATATCTTACCATGAAACATAGAAACGAGATGCAATATCGCGTTTTAAAGATCATAAGAACTCCATTGCTTCGATACGTAGACGTCTGCAAACGCTATTTCCTTGCAAGGAAGTGTCGCATTTACATTCATTTGAATCGTAGACGAGGAATTCATAACACTTCGCAATGAATATTGTATCTTATCATGAAACATAGATATGAGATGCAATATCTCGTTTTAAGAAGCATTTGAACTCTATTGCTTCGGTACGTAGACATCAGCAAACGCTATTTCCTTGCAAGGAAGTGTCGCATTTACATTCATTTGAAGTGTAGACGAGGAATACATAACACTTCGCAAATCATATTATATCTTACCATGAAACATAGAAATGAGATGCGATATCGCGTATTAAGAAGCATTAGAACCCTATCGCTACGATACCTAGACATCTGCAGACGCTATTACCTAGCAAGGAAGTGTCGCATTCACATTCCTTTGAAGTGTAGACGAGGAATGCATAACACTTCGCAAATCATATTATATCTTACCATGATACATAGAAATGAGAAGCGCTATCACGTTTTATAAATCATAAGAACTCTATTGCTACGATTCGTAGACATCTGCAAACGCTATTTCCTAGCGAGGAAGTGTCGCATTCACATTCATTTGAAGTGTAGACGAGGAATGCATAACACTTCGCAATGAATATTATATCTTATCATGAAACATAGATATGAGATGCAATATCTCCGTTTAAGAATCTAAGAACTCTATTGCTACGATACGTAGACATCTGCAAACGCTATTTCCTAGCGAGGAAGTGTCGCATTCACATTCCTTTGAAGTGTAGACGAGGAATACATAACACTTCGCAAATCATATTATATCTTACCATGATACATAGAAATGAGATGCGATATCGCGTTTTAAGAATCATAAGAACTCTATTGCTACGGTACGTAGACAACTGCAAACGCTATTTCCTTGCAAGGAAGAGTCATATTTACATTCATTTGAATCGTATACGAGGAATGCATAACACTTCACAATGAATATTTTATCTTACCATGAAACATAGATATGAGATACAATATCTCGTTTTAAGAAGCTTATGAACTCTATTGCTACGATACCTAGACATCTGCAAACGCTATTTCCTAGCAAGGAAATGTCGCATTTACATTCATTTGAAGTGTAGACGAGGAATACATGACACTTCGAAAATCACATTATATCTTACCATGAAACATAGAAATGAGATGCGATGTCGCGTTTTAAGAAGCATTAGAACTCTATTGCTACGATACCTAGACATCTGCAGACGCTATTTCCTTGCAAGGAAGTGTCGCATTTACATTCCTTTGAAGTGTGGACGAGGAATACATAACACTTCGCGAATCATATTATATCATACCATAAACCATAGAAATGAGATGCGATATCGCGTTTTAAGAATCATAAGAACTGTATTGCTACGATACGTAGACATCTGCAAACGCTATTTCCTAGCGAGGAAGTGTCGCATTCACATTCATTTGAAGTGTAGACGAGGAATACATGACACTTCGCAAATCATATTATATCTTACATGAAACATAGAAATAAGATGCAATATCGCGTTTTAAAGATCATAAGAACTCCATTGCTTCGATACGTAGACATCTGCAAACGCTATTTCCTAGCGAGGAAGTGTCGCATTCACATTCCTTTGAAGTGTAGACGAGGAATACATAACACTTCGCAAATCATATTATATCTTACCATGAAACATAGAAATGAGATGCGATATCGCGTTTTAAGAATCATAAGAACTCTATTGCTACGATACGTAGACATCTGCAAACGCTATTTCCTAGCGAGGAAGTGTCGCATTCACATTCATTTGAATTGTAGACGAGGAATACATAACACTTCGCAAATCATATTATATCTTACCATGAAACATAGAAATGAGATGCGATATCGCGTTTTAAGAATCATAAGAACTCTATTGTTACGATACGTAGACAACTGCAAACGTTATTTCCTTGCAACGAAGTGTCTCATTTACATTCATTTGAATCGTATACGAGGAATACATAACACCTCGCAAATCATATTATATCTTACCATGAAACATAGAAATGAGATGCGATATCGCGTTTTAAGAATCATAAGAACTCTATTGCTACGATACGTAGACAACTGCAAACGCTATTTCCTTGCAAGGAAGTGTCACATTTACATTCATTTGAATCGTATACGAGGAATGCATAACACTTCACAATGAATATTATATCTTATCATGAAACATAGATATGAGATGCAATATCTCGTTTTAAGAAGCATATGAACTCTATTGCTACGATACCTAGACATCTGCAGACGCTATTTCCTAGCAAGGAAGTGTCGCATTTACATTCATTTGAAGTGTAGACGAGGAGAACATGACACTTCGCAAATCATATTATATCTTACCATGAAACATAGAAATGAGATGCGATATCGCGTTTTAAGAAGCATTAGAAATCTATTGCTACGATACGTAGACATCTGCAAACGCTATATACTTGCTAGGAAGTGTCGCATTTACATTCATTTGAAGTGTTGACGAGGAATACATGACACTTCGCAAATCATATTAAATCTTACCATGAAACATAGAAATGAGATGCGATATCGCGTTTTAAGAAGCATTAGAAATCTATTGCTACGATACGTAGACATATGCAAACGCTATTTCCTTGCTAGGAAGTGTCGCATTTACATTCATTTGAAGTGTAGACGAGGAATACATGACACTTCGCTAGTCATATTATATCTTACCATGAAACATAGAAATGAGATGCGATATCGCGTTTTAAGAAGCATTGGATATCTATTGCTACGCTACGTAGACATCTGCAAACGCTATTTCCTTGCAAGGAAGTGTCGCATTTACATTCATTTTAATCGTAGACGCGGAATGCATAACACTTCGCAATGAATATTATATATTATCATGAAACATAGATATGTGATGCAATATCTCGTTTTAAGAAGCATTTGAACTCTATTGCTACGATACCTAGACAACTGCAGACGCTATTTCCTAGGAAGGAAGTGTCGCATTTACATTCATTTGATGTGTAGAAGAGTAATACATCACATTTCGCAAATCATATTATATCTTACCATGAACATAGAAATGAGATGCGATATCGCGTTTTAAGAAGCATTAGATATCTATTGCTACGATACCTAGACATCTGCAGACGCTATTTCCTTGCAAGGAAGTGTCGCATTTACATTCATTTGAAGTGTAGACGAGGAATACATGACACTTCGCAAATCATATTATATCTTACCATGAAACATAGAAATGAGATGCGATATCGCGTTTTAAGAATCATAAGAACTCTATTGCTACGATACGTAGACAACTGCAAACGTTATTTCCTTGCAACGAAGTGTCTCATTTACATTCATTTGAATCGTATACGAGGAATACATAACACTTCGCAATGAATATTATATCTTATCATGAAACATAGATATGAGACGCAATATATCGTTTTAAGAAGCATTTGAACACTAGTGCTTCGATACGTAGACATCTGCAAACGCTATTTCCTTGCAAGGAAGTGTCGCATTTACATTCATTTGAATCGTATACGAGGAATGCATAACACTTCGCAATTAATATTATATCTTATCATGAAACATAGATATGAGATGCAATATATCGTTTTAAGAAGCATTTGAACTCTATTGCATCGATACGTAGACATCTGCAAACGCTATTTCCTTGCAAGGAAGTGTCGCATTTACATTCATTTGAAGTGTAGACGAGGAATACATGACACTTCGCAAATCGTATTATATCTTACCATGAAACATAGAAATGAGATGCGATATCGCGTTTTAAGAAGCATTAGAACACTATTGCTACGATAGGTAGACACTTGCAAACGCTATTTCCTTGCAAGGAAGTGTCGTATTTACATTCATTTGAAGTGTAGACGAGGAATACATAACACATCGCAAATCATATTACATCTTACCATAAAACACAGAAATGAGATGCGATATCGCGTTTTAAGAATCATAAGACCTCTATTGCTACGATACTTAGACAACTGCAAACGCTATTTCCTTGCACGGAAATGTCGCATTTACATTCATTTGAATCGTAGACGAGGAATGCATAACACTTCGCAATGAATATTATATCTTACCATAAAACATATAAATGAGATGCGATATCGCGTTTTAAGAAGCATTAGAAATCTATTGCTACGGTACGTAGACATCTGCAAACGCTATTTCTTTGCAAGGAAGTGTCGCATTTACATTCATTTGAAGTGTAGACGAGGAATACATAACACTTCGCAAATCATATTATATCTTACCATGAAACATAGAAATGAGATGCGATATCGCGTTTTAAGAAGCATTAGAACTCTATCGTTACGATACCTAGACATCTGCAAACGCTATTTCCTAGCAAGGCAGTGTCGCATTCACATTCATTTGAATCGTAGACGAGGAATGCATAACACTTCGCAATGAATATTATATCTTATCATGAAACATAGATATGAGATGCAATATCTCCTTTTAAGAAGCATTTGAACACTATCGCTACGATACCTAGACATCTGCAGATGCTATTTCCTAGCAAGGAAGTGTCGCAATTACATTCCTTTGAAGTGTGGACGAGGAATACATAACACTTCGCAAATCATATTATATCATACCATAAACCATAGAAATGAGATGCGATATCGCGTTTTAAGAATCATAAGAACTCTATTGCTACGATACGTAGACATCTGCAAACGCTATTTCCTAGCGAGGAAGTGTCGCATTCACATTCATTTGAAATGTAGACGAGGAATACATGACACTTCGCAAATCATATTATATCTTACCATGAAACATAGAAACGAGATGCAATATCGCGTTTTAAAGATCATAAGAACTCCATTGCTTCGATACGTAGACATCTGCAAACGCTATTTCCTTGCAAGGAAGTGTCGCATTTACATTCCTTTGAATCGTAGACGAGGAATTCATAACACTTCGCAATGAATATTATATCTTATCATGAAACATAGATATGAGATGCAATATCTCGTTTTAAGAAGCATTTGAACTCTATTGCTTCGGTACGTAGACATCAGCAAACGCTATTTCCTTGCAAGGAAGTGTCGCATTTACATTCATTTGAAGTGTAGACGAGGAATACATAACACTTCGCAAATCATATTATATCTTACCATGAAACATAGAAATGAGATGCGATATCGCGTATTAAGAAGCATTAGAACCCTATCGCTACGATACCTAGACATCTGCAGACGCTATTACCTAGCAAGGAAGTGTCGCATTCACATTCCTTTGAAGTGTAGACGAGGAATACATAACACTTCGCAAATCATATTATATCTTACCATGATACATAGAAATGAGAAGCGCTATCACGTTTTATGAATCATAAGAACTCTATTGCTACGATACGTAGACATCTGCAAACGCTATTTCCTAGCGAGGAAGTGTCGCATTCACATTCATTTGAAGTGTAGACGAGGAATGCATAACACTTCGCAATGAATATTATATCTTATCATGAAACATAGATATGAGATGCAATATCTCCGTTTAAGAATCTTAAGAACTCTATTGCTACGATACGTAGACATCTGCAAACGCTATTTCCTAGCGAGGAAGTGTCGCATTCACATTCCTTTGAAGTGTAGACGAGGAATACATAACACTTCGCAAATCATATTATATCTTACCATGATACATAGAAATGAGATGCGATATCGCGTTTTAAGAATCATAAGAACTCTATTGCTACGATACGTAGACAACTGCAAACGCTATTTCCTTGCAAGGAAGAGTCATATTTACATTCATTTGAATCGTATACGAGGAATGCATAACACTTCACAATGAATATTTTATCTTACCATGAAACATAGATATGAGATACAATATCTCGTTTTAAGAAGCTTATGAACTCTATTGCTACGATACCTAGATATCTGCAGACGCTATTTCCTAGCAAGGAAATGTCGCATTTACATTCATTTGAAGTGTAGACGAGGAATACATGACACTTCGAAAATCACATTATATCTTACCATGAAACATAGAAATGTGATGCGATATCGCGTTTTAAGAAGCATTAGAACTCTATTGCTACGATACCTAGACATCTGCAGACGCTATTTCCTTGCAAGGAAGTGTCGCATTTACATTCCTTTGAAGTGTGGACGAGGAATACATAACACTTCGCGAATCATATTATATCATACCATAAACCATAGAAATGAGATGCGATATCGCGTTTTAAGAATCATAAGAACTGTATTGCTACGATACGTAGACATCTGCAAACGCTATTTCCTAGCGAGGAAGTGTCGCATTCACATTCATTTGAAGTGTAGACGAGGAATACATGACACTTCGCAAATCATATTATATCTTACCATGAAACATAGAAATAAGATGCAATATCGCGTTTTAAAGATCATAAGAACTCCATTGCTTCGATACGTAGACATCTGCAAACGCTATTTCCTAGCGAGGAAGTGTCGCATTCACATTCCTTTGAAGTGTAGACGAGGAATACATAACACTTCGCAAATCATATTATATCTTACCATGAAACATAGAAATGAGATGCGATATCGCGTTTTAAGAATCATAAGAACTCTATTGCTACGATACGTAGACATCTGCAAACGCTATTTCCTAGCGAGGAAGTGTCGCATTCACATTCATTTGAAGTGTAGACGAGGAATACATGACACTTCGCAAATCATATTATATCTTACCATGAAACATAGAAATGAGATGCGATATCGCGTTTTAAGAAGCATTAGAAATCTATTGCTACGATACGTAGACATCTGCAAACGCTATATCCTTGCTAGGAAGTGTTGCATTTACATTCATTTGAAGTGTAGACGAGGAGTACATAACACTTCGCAAATCATATTATATCTTACCATGAAACATAGAAATGAGATGCGATATCGCGTTTTAAGAATCATAATAACTCTATTGCTACGATACGTAGACATCTGCAAACGCTCTTTCCTTGCAAGGAAGTGTCGCATTTACATTCATTTGAAGTGTAGATGAGGAATGCATAACACTTCGCAATGAATATTATATCTTACCATGAAACATAGAAATGAGATACGATATCGCGTTGTAAGAATCATAAGAACACTATTGCTACGATACGTAGACATCTGCAAACGCTATTTCCTAGCGAGGAAGTGTCGCATTTACATTCATTTGAAGTGTAGACGAGGAATACATCACACTTCGCAAATCATATTATATCTTACCATGAAACATAGAAATGAGATGCGATATTGTGTTTTGAGCAGCATTAGAATTCTATCGCTACGATACCTAAACATCTGCAGACGCTATTTCCTTTCAAGGAAGTGTCGCATTTACATTCATTTGAAGTGTAAACGAGGAGTACATAACTCTTCGCAAATCATATTATATCTTACCATGTAACATAGAAATGAAATGCGATATCGCGTTTTAAGAAGCATTAGATATCTCTTGCTACGATACGTAGACAACTGCAAACGCTATTTCCTTGCAGGGAAGTGTCACATTTACATTCATTTGAATCGTAGATGAGGAATGCATAACACTTCGCAATGAATATTATATCTTATCATGAAACATAGATATGAGATGCAATATCTCGTTTTAAGAAGCATTTGAACTCTATTGCTTCGATACGTAGACATCTGCAAACGCTATTTCCTTGTAAGGAAGTGTCGCATTTACATTCATTTGAATGGTAGACGAGGAATGCATAACACTTCGCAATGAATATTATATCTTATCATGAAACATAGATATGAGATGCAATATCTCGTTTTAAGAAGCATTTGAACACTATCACTACGATACCTAGACATCTGCAGACGCTATTTCCTAGCAAGGAAGTGTCGCATTTACATTCATTTGAAGTGTAGACTAGGAATACATTACACTTCGCAAATCATATTATATCTTACCATGAAACATAGAAATGAGATGCGATATCGCGTTTAGGAAGCATTAGAAATCTATTGCTACGACACGTAGACATCTGCTAACGCTATCTCTTTGCAAGGAAGTGTCGCACTTACATTCATTTGAAGTGTAGGCGTGGAATACGCACACTTCGCAAATCATATTATATCTTACCATGAAACATAGAAATGAGATGCGATATCGCGTTTTAATAAGCATTAGAACTCCTCTGCTACGATAGGTAGACATCTGCAAACGCTATTTCCTTGCAAGGAAGTGTCGCATTTACATTCATTTGAAGTATAGACGAGGAATACATAACACTTCGCAAATCATATTATATCTTACCATGAAACATAGAATTGAGATGCGATATCGCGTTTTAAGAATCCTAAGAACTCCATTGCTACGATACGTAGACATCTGCAGACGCTATTTCCTTTCAAGGAAGTGTCGCATTTACATTCATTTGAAGTGTAGACGAGGAGTACATAACACTTCGCAAATCATATTATATCTTACCATGAAACATTGAAATGAGATGCGATATCGCGTTTTAAGAATCATAATAAATCTATTGCTACGATACGTAGACATCCGCAAACTCTCTTTCCTTGCAATGAAGTGTCGCATTTACATTCATTTGAATAGTATACGAGGAATGCATAACACTTCGCAATGAATATTATATCTTACCATGAAACATAGATATGAGATGCAATATCTCGTTTTAAGAAGCATTTGAACGCTATTGCTACGATTCCTAGACATCTGCAGACGCTATTTCCTAGCAAGGAAGAGTCGCATTTACATTCATTTGAAGTGCAGACGAGGAATACATGACACTTCGCAAATCATATTATATCTTACCATAAACCATAGAAATGAGAAGCGCTATCACGTTTTATGAATCATAAGAACTCTATTGCTACGATACGTAGACATCTGCAAACGCTATTTCCTAGCGAGGAAGTGTCGCATTCACATTCATTTGAAGTGTAGACGAGGAATACATGACACTTCGCAAATCATATTATATCTTACCATGAAACATAGAAATGAGATGCGATATCGCGTTTTAAGAAGCATTAGAAATCTATTGCTACGATACGTAGACATCTGCAAACGCTATATCCTTGCTAGGAAGTGTTGCATTTACATTCATTTGAAGTGTAGACGAGGAGTACATAACACTTCGCAAATCATATTATATCTTACCATGAAACATAGAAATGAGATGCGATATCGCGTTTTAAGAATCATAATAACTCTATTGCTACGATACGTAGACATCTGCAAACGCTCTTTCCTTGCAAGGAAGTGTCGCATTTACATTCATTTGAAGTGTAGATGAGGAATGCATAACACTTCGCAATGAATATTATATCTTACCATGAAACATAGAAATGAGATACGATATCGCGTTGTAAGAATCATAAGAACACTATTGCTACGATACGTAGACATCTGCAAACGCTATTTCCTAGCGAGGAAGTGTCGCATTTACATTCATTTGAAGTGTAGACGAGGAATACATCACACTTCGCAAATCATATTATATCTTACCATGAAACATAGAAATGAGATGCGATATTGTGTTTTGAGCAGCATTAGAATTCTATCGCTACGATACCTAAACATCTGCAGACGCTATTTCCTTTCAAGGAAGTGTCGCATTTACATTCATTTGAAGTGTAAACGAGGAGTACATAACTCTTCGCAAATCATATTATATCTTACCATGTAACATAGAAATGAAATGCGATATCGCGTTTTAAGAAGCATTAGATATCTCTTGCTACGATACGTAGACAACTGCAAACGCTATTTCCTTGCAGGGAAGTGTCACATTTACATTCATTTGAATCGTAGATGAGGAATGCATAACACTTCGCAATGAATATTATATCTTATCATGAAACATAGATATGAGATGCAATATCTCGTTTTAAGAAGCATTTGAACTCTATTGCTTCGATACGTAGACATCTGCAAACGCTATTTCCTTGTAAGGAAGTGTCGCATTTACATTCATTTGAATGGTAGACGAGGAATGCATAACACTTCGCAATGAATATTATATCTTATCATGAAACATAGATATGAGATGCAATATCTCGTTTTAAGAAGCATTTGAACACTATCACTACGATACCTAGACATCTGCAGACGCTATTTCCTAGCAAGGAAGTGTCGCATTTACATTCATTTGAAGTGTAGACTAGGAATACATTACACTTCGCAAATCATATTATATCTTACCATGAAACATAGAAATGAGATGCGATATCGCGTTTAGGAAGCATTAGAAATCTATTGCTACGACACGTAGACATCTGCTAACGCTATCTCTTTGCAAGGAAGTGTCGCACTTACATTCATTTGAAGTGTAGGCGTGGAATACGCACACTTCGCAAATCATATTATATCTTACCATGAAACATAGAAATGAGATGCGATATCGCGTTTTAATAAGCATTAGAACTCCTCTGCTACGATAGGTAGACATCTGCAAACGCTATTTCCTTGCAAGGAAGTGTCGCATTTACATTCATTTGAAGTATAGACGAGGAATACATAACACTTCGCAAATCATATATATATCTTACCATGAAACATAGAATTGAGATGCGATATCGCGTTTTAAGAATCCTAAGAACTCCATTGCTACGATACGTAGACATCTGCAGACGCTATTTCCTTTCAAGGAAGTGTCGCATTTACATTCATTTGAAGTGTAGACGAGGAGTACATAACACTTCGCAAATCATATTATATCTAACCATGAAACATTGAAATGAGATGCGATATCGCGTTTTAAGAATCATAATAAATCTATTGCTACGATACGTAGACATCCGCAAACTCTCTTTCCTTGCAAGGAAGTGTCGCATTTACATTCATTTGAATAGTATACGAGGAATGCATAACACTTCGCAATGAATATTATATCTTACCATGAAACATAGATATGAGATGCAATATCTCGTTTTAAGAAGCATTTGAACGCTATTGCTACGATTCCTAGACATCTGCAGACGCTATTTCCTAGCAAGGAAGAGTCGCATTTACATTCATTTGAAGTGCAGACGAGGAATACATGACACTTCGCAAATCATATTATATCTTACCATAAACCATAGAAATGAGAAGCGCTATCACGTTTTATGAATCATAAGAACTCTATTGCTACGATACGTAGACATCTGCAAACGCTATTTCCTAGCGAGGAAGTGTCGCATTCACATTCATTTGAAGTGTAGACGAGGAATGCATAACACTTCGCAAATCATATTATATCTTACCATGAAACATAGAAATGAGATGCGATATCGCGTTTTAAGAAGCATTAGAAATCTATTGCTACGATACGTAGACTTCTGCAAACGCTATATCCTTGCTAGGAAGTGTTGCATTTACATTCATTTGAAGTGTAGACGAGGAGTACATAACACTTCGCAAATCATATTATATCTTACCATGAAACATAGAAATGAGATGCGATATCGCGTTTTAAGAATCATAATAACTCTATTGCTACGATACGTAGACATCTGCAAACGCTCTTTCCTTGCAAGGAAGTGTCGCATTTACATTCATTTGAAGTGTAGATGAGGAATGCATAACACTTCGCAATGAATATTATATCTTACCATGAAACATAGAAATGAGATACGATATCGCGTTGTAAGAATCATAAGAACACTATTGCTACGATACGTAGACATCTGCAAACGCTATTTCCTAGCGAGGAAGTGTCGCATTTACATTCATTTGAAGTGTAGACGAGGAATACATCACACTTCGCAAATCATATTATATCTTACCATGAAACATAGAAATGAGATGCGATATTGTGTTTTGAGCAGCATTAGAATTCTATCGCTACGATACCTAAACATCTGCAGACGCTATTTCCTTTCAAGGAAGTGTCGCATTTACATTCATTTGAAGTGTAAACGAGGAGTACATAACTCTTCGCAAATCATATTATATCTTACCATGTAACATAGAAATGAAATGCGATATCGCGTTTTAAGAAGCATTAGATATCTCTTGCTACGATACGTAGACAACTGCAAACGCTATTTCCTTGCAGGGAAGTGTCACATTTACATTCATTTGAATCGTAGATGAGGAATGCATAACACTTCGCAATGAATATTATATCTTATCATGAAACATAGATATGAGATGCAATATCTCGTTTTAAGAAGCATTTGAACTCTATTGCTTCGATACGTAGACATCTGCAAACGCTATTTCCTTGTAAGGAAGTGTCGCATTTACATTCATTTGAATGGTAGACGAGGAATGCATAACACTTCGCAATGAATATTATATCTTATCATGAAACATAGATATGAGATGCAATATCTCGTTTTAAGAAGCATTTGAACACTATCACTACGATACCTAGACATCTGCAGACGCTATTTCCTAGCAAGGAAGTGTCGCATTTACATTCATTTGAAGTGTAGACTAGGAATACATTACACTTCGCAAATCATATTATATCTTACCATGAAACATAGAAATGAGATGCGATATCGCGTTTAGGAAGCATTAGAAATCTATTGCTACGACACGTAGACATCTGCTAACGCTATCTCTTTGCAAGGAAGTGTCGCACTTACATTCATTTGAAGTGTAGGCGTGGAATACGCACACTTCGCAAATCATATTATATCTTACCATGAAACATAGAAATGAGATGCGATATCGCGTTTTAATAAGCATTAGAACTCCTCTGCTACGATAGGTAGACATCTGCAAACGCTATTTCCTTGCAAGGAAGTGTCGCATTTACATTCATTTGAAGTATAGACGAGGAATACATAACACTTCGCAAATCATATATATATCTTACCATGAAACATAGAATTGAGATGCGATATCGCGTTTTAAGAATCCTAAGAACTCCATTGCTACGATACGTAGACATCTGCAGACGCTATTTCCTTTCAAGGAAGTGTCGCATTTACATTCATTTGAAGTGTAGACGAGGAGTACATAACACTTCGCAAATCATATTATATCTTACCATGAAACATTGAAATGAGATGCGATATCGCGTTTTAAGAATCATAATAAATCTATTGCTACGATACGTAGACATCCGCAAACTCTCTTTCCTTGCAAGGAAGTGTCGCATTTACATTCATTTGAATAGTATACGAGGAATGCATAACACTTCGCAATGAATATTATATCTTACCATGAAACATAGATATGAGATGCAATATCTCGTTTTAAGAAGCATTTGAACGCTATTGCTACGATTCCTAGACATCTGCAGACGCTATTTCCTAGCAAGGAAGAGTCGCATTTACATTCATTTGAAGTGCAGACGAGGAATACATGACACTTCGCAAATCATATTATATCTTACCATAAACCATAGAAATGAGAAGCGCTATCACGTTTTATGAATCATAAGAACTCTATTGCTACGATACGTAGACATCTGCAAACGCTATTTCCTAGCGAGGAAGTGTCGCATTCACATTCATTTGAAGTGTAGACGAGGAATGCATAACACTTCGCAATGAATATTATATCTTATCATGAAACATAGATATGAGATGCAATATCTCCGTTTAAGAATCTTAAGAACTCTATTGCTACGATACGTAGACATCTGCAAACGCTATTTCCTAGCGAGGAAGTGTCGCATTCACATTCCTTTGAAGTGTAGACGAGGAATACATAACACTTCGCAAATCATATTATATCTTACCATGATACATAGAAATGAGATGCGATATCGCGTTTTAAGAATCATAAGAACTCTATTGCTACGATACGTAGACAACTGCAAACGCTATTTCCTTGCAAGGAAGAGTCATATTTACATTCATTTGAATCGTATACGAGGAATGCATAACACTTCACAATGAATATTATATCTTACCATGAAACATAGATATGAGATACAATATCTCGTTTTAAGAAGCTTATGAACTCTATTGCTACGATACCTAGACATCTGCAGACGCTATTTCCTAGCAAGGAAATGTCGCATTTACATTCATTTGAAGTGTAGACGAGGAATACATGACACTTCGAAAATCACATTATATCTTACCATGAAACATAGAAATGGGATGCGATATCGCGTTTTAAGAAGCATTAGAACTCTATTGCTACGATACCTAGACATCTGCAGACGCTATTTCCTTGCAAGGAAGTGTCGCATTTACATTCCTTTGAAGTGTGGACGAGGAATACATAACACTTCGCGAATCATATTATATCATACCATAAACCATAGAAATGAGATGCGATATCGCGTTTTAAGAATCATAAGAACTGTATTGCTACGATACGTAGACATCTGCAAACGCTATTTCCTAGCGAGGAAGTGTCGCATTCACATTCATTTGAAGTGTAGACGAGGAATACATGACACTTCGCAAATCATATTATATCTTACCATGAAACATAGAAATAAGATGCAATATCGCGTTTTAAAGATCATAAGAGCTCCATTGCTTCGATACGTAGACATCTGCAAACGCTATTTCCTAGCGAGGAAGTGTCGCATTCACATTCCTTTGAAGTGTAGACGAGGAATACATAACACTTCGCAAATCATATTATATCTTACCATGAAACATAGAAATGAGATGCGATATCGCGTTTTAAGAATCATAAGAACTCTATTGCTACGATACGTAGACATCTGCAAACGCTATTTCCTAGCGAGGAAGTGTCGCATTCACATTCATTTGAAGTGTAGACGAGGAATACATAACACTTCGCAAATCATATTATATCTTACCATGAAACATAGAAATGAGATGCGATATCGCGTTTTAAGAATCATAATAAATCTATTGCTACGATACGTAGACATCCGCAAACGCTCTTTCCTTGCAAGGAAGTGTCGCATTTACATTCATTTGAATAGTATACGAGGAATGCATAACACTTCGCAATGAATATTATATCTTACCATGAAACATAGATATGAGATGCAATATCTCGTTTTAAGAAGCATTTGAACGCCATTGCTACGATTCCTAGACATCTGCAGACGCTATTTCCTAGCAAGGAAGTGTCGCATTTACATTCATTTGAAGTGTAGACGAGGAGTACATAACACTTCGCAAATCATATTATATCTTACCATGAAACATAGAAGTGAGATGCGATATCGCGTTTTAAGAATCATAATAAATCTATTGCTACGATACGTAGACATCCGCAAACGCTCTTTCCTTGCAAGGAAGTGTCGCATTTACATTCATTTGAATAGTATACGAGGAATGCATAACACTTCGCAATGAATATTATATCTTACCATGAAACATAGATATGAGATGCAATATCTCGTTTTAAGAAGCATTTGAACGCTATTGCTACGATTCCTAGACATCTGCAGACGCTATTTCCTAGCAAGGAAGTGTCGCATTTACATTCATTTGAAGTGCAGACGAGGAATACATGACACTTCGCAAATCATATTATATCTTACCATAAACCATAGAAATGAGAAGCGCTATCACGTTTTATGAATCATAAGAACTCTATTGCTACGATACGTAGACATCTGCAAACGCTATTTCCTAGCGAGGAAGTGTTGCATTCACATTCATTTGAAGTGTAGACGAGGAATGCATAACACTTCGCAATGAATATTATATCTTATCATGAAACATAGATATGAGATGCAACATCTCCGTTTAAGAATCTTAAGAACTCTATTGCTACGATACGTAGACATCTGCAAACGCTATTTCCTAGCGAGGAAGTGTCGCATTCACATTCCTTTGAAGTGTAGACGAGGAATACATAACACTTCGCAAATCATATTATATCTTACCATGATACATAGAAATGAGATGCGATATCGCGTTTTAAGAATCATAAGAACTCTATTGCTACGATACGTAGACAACTGCAAACGCTATTTCCTTGCAACGAAGAGTCATATTTACATTCATTTGAATCGTATACGAGTAATGCATAACACTTCACAATGAATATTATATCTTACCATGAAACATAGATATGAGATACAATATCTCGTTTTAAGAAGCTTATGAACTCTATTGCTACGATACCTAGACATCTGCAGACGCTATTTCCTAGCAAGGAAATGTCGCATTTACATTCATTTGAAGTGTAGACGAGGAATACATGACACTTCGAAAATCACATTATATCTTACCATGAAACATAGAAATGAGATGCGATATCGCGTTTTAAGAAGCATTAGAACTCTATTGCTACGATACCTAGACATCTGCAGACGCTATTTCCTTGCAAGGAAGTGTCGCATTTACATTCCTTTGAAGTGTGGACGAGGAATACATAACACTTCGCGAATCATATTATATCATACCATAAACCATAGAAATGAGATGCG
Organism: Xylocopa sonorina; assembly: GCF_050948175.1. Classification (NCBI taxonomy): domain Eukaryota; kingdom Metazoa; phylum Arthropoda; class Insecta; order Hymenoptera; family Apidae; genus Xylocopa; species Xylocopa sonorina. The sequence continues at coordinate 150,872 of NW_027490239.1, forward strand.
ATATCGCGTTTTAAGAATCATAAGAACTGTATTGCTACGATACGTAGACATCTGCAAACGCTATTTCCTAGCGAGGAAGTGTCGCATTCACATTCATTTGAAGTGTAGACGAGGAATACATGACACTTCGCAAATCATATTATATCTTACCATGAAACATATAAATAAGATGCAATATCGCGTTTTAAAGATCATAAGAACTCCATTGCTTCGATACGTAGACACCTGCAAACGCTATTTCCTAGCGAGGAAGTGTCGCATTCACATTCCTTTGAAGTGTAGACGAGGAATACATAACACTTCGCAAATCATATTATATCTTACCATGAAACATAGAAATGAGATGCGATATCGCGTTTTAAGAATCATAAGAACTCTATTGCTACGATACGTAGACATCTGCAAACGCTCTTTCCTAGCGAGGAAGTGTCGCATTCACATTCATTTGAAGTGTAGACGAGGAATACATAACACTTCGCAAATCATATTATATCTTACCATGAAACATAGAAATGAGATGCGATATCGCGTTTTAAGAATCATAAGAACTCTATTGTTACGATACGTAGACAACTGCAAACGTTATTTCCTTGCAACGAAGTGTCTCATTTACATTCATTTGAATCGTATACGAGGAATACATAACACTTCGCAAATCATATTATATCTTACCATGAAACATAGAAATGAGATGCGATATCGCGTTTTAAGAATCATAAGAACTCTATTGCTACGATACGTAGACAACTGCAAACGCTATTTCCTTGCAAGGAAGTGTCACATTTACATTCATTTGAATCGTATACGAGGAATGCATAACACTTCACAATGAATATTATATCTTATCATGAAACATAGATATGAGATGCAATATCTCGTTTTAAGAAGCATATGAACTCTATTGCTACGATACCTAGACATCTGCAGACGCTATTTCCTACCAAGGAAGTGTCGCATTTACATTCATTTGAAGTGTAGACGAGGAGAACATGACACTTCGCAAATCATATTATATCTTACCATGAAACATAGAAATGAGATGCGATATCGCGTTTTAAGAAGCATTAGAAATCTATTGCTACGATACGTAGACATCTGCAAACGCTATATACTTGCTAGGAAGTGTCGCATTTACATTCATTTGAAGTGTTGACGAGGAATACATGACACTTCGCAAATCATATTAAATCTTACCATGAAACATAGAAATGAGATGCGATATCGCGTTTTCAGAAGCATTAGAAATCTATTGCCACGATACGTAGACATCTGCAAACGCTATTTCCTTGCTAGGAAGTGTCGCATTTACATTCATTTGGAGTGTAGACGAGGAATACATGACACTTCGCTAGTCATATTATATCTTACCATGAAACATAGAAATGAGATGCGATATCGCGTTTTAAGAAGCATTGGATATCTATTGCTACGCTACGTAGACATCTGCAAATGCTATTTCCTTGCAAGGAAGTGTCGCATTTACATTCATTTTAATCGTAGACGAGGAATGCATAACACTTCGCAATGAATATTATATATTATCATGAAACATAGATATGTGATGCAATATCTCGTTTTAAGAAGCATTTGAACTCTATTGCTACGATACCTAGACAACTGCAGACGCTATTTCCTAGGAAGGAAGTGTCGCATTTACATTCATTTGAAGTGTAGACGAGGAACACATCACACTTCGCAAATCATATTATATCATACCATGAAACATACAAATGAGATGCAATATCGCGTTTTAAGAATCATAAGAACTCTATTGCTTCGATACGCAGACATCTGCAAACGCTATTTCCTTGCAAGGAAGTGTCGCATTTACATTCATTTGAATCGTAGACGAGGAATGCATAACACTTCGCAATGAATATGATATCTTATCATGAAACATAGATATGAGATGCAATATCTCGTTTTAAGAAGCATTTGAACACAATCGCTACGATACCTAGACATCTGCAGACGCTATTTCCTAGCAAGGAATTGTCGCATTTACATTCATTTGATGTGTAGACAAGGAATACTTTACACTTCGCAAATCATATTATATCTAACCATGAAACATAGAAATGAGATGCGATATCGCGTTTTAAGAAGCATTAGAAATCTATTGCTACGACACGTAGACATGTGCTAACGCTATTTCTTTGCAAGGAAGTGTCGCATTTACATTCATTTGAAGTGTAGGCGTGGAATACACACACTTCGCAAATCATATTATATCTTACCATGAAACATAGAAATGAGATGCGATATCGCGTTTTAAGAAGCATTAGATATCTATTGCTACGATACCTAGACATCTGCAGACGCTATTTCCTTGCAAGGAAGTGTCGCATTTACATTCATTTGAAGTGTAGACGAGGAATACATGACACTTCGCAAATCATATTATATCTTACCATGAAACATAGAAATGAGATGCGATATCGCGTTTTAAGAAGCATTAGAAATCTATTGCTACGATACGTAGACATCTGCAAACGCTATGTCCTTGCTAGGAAGTGTCGCATTTACATTCATTTGAAGTGTAGACGAGGAGTACATAACACTTCGCAAATCATATTATATCTTACCATGAAACATAGAAATGAGATGCGATATCGCGTTTTAAGAATCATAATAACTCTATTGCTACGATACGTAGACATCTGCAAACGCTCTTTCCTTGCAAGGAAGTGTCGCATTTACATTCATTTGAAGTGTAGATGAGGAATGCATAACACTTCGCAATGAATATTATATCTTACCATGAAACATAGAAATGAGATACGATATCGCGTTGTAAGAATCATAAGAACACTATTGCTACGATACGTAGACATCTGCAAACGCTATTTCCTAGCGAGGAAGTGTCGCATTTACATTCATTTGAAGTGTAGACGAGGAATACATCACACTTCGCAAATCATATTATATCTTACCATGAAACATAGAAATGAGATGCGATATTGTGTTTTGAGCAGCATTAGAACTCTATCGCTGCGATACCTAGACATCTGCAGACGCTATTTCCTTTCAAGGAAGTGTCGCATTTACATTCATTTGAAGTGTAAACGAGGAGTACATAACTCTTCGCAAATCATATTATATCTTACCATGTAACATAGAAATGAAATGCGATATCGCGTTTTAAGAAGCATTAGATATCTCTTGCTACGATACGCAGACAACTGCAAACGCTATTTCCTTGCAAGGAAGTGTCGCATTTACATTCATTTGAAGTGTAGACGAGGAATACATAACACTTCGCAAATCATATTATATCTTACCATGAAACATAGAATTGAGATGCGATATCGCGTTTTAAGAATCCTAAGAACTCCATTGCTACGATACGTAGACATCTGCAGACGCTATTTCCTTTCAAGGAAGTGTCGCATTTACATTCATTTGAAGTGTAGACGAGGAGTACATAACACTTCGCAAATCATATTATATCTTACCATGAAACATAGAAATGAGATGCGATATCGCGTTTTAAGAATCATAATAAATCTATTGCTACGATACGTAGACATCCGCAAACGCTCTTTCCTTGCAAGGAAGTGTCCCATTTACATTCATTTGAATAGTATACGAGGAATGCATAACACTTCGCAATGAATATTATATCTTACCATGAAACATAGATATGAGATGCAATATCTCGTTTTAAGAAGCATTTGAACGCTATTGCTACGATTCCTAGACATCTGCAGACGCTATTTCCTAGCAAGGAAGTGTCGCATTTACATTCATTTGAAGTGCAGACGAGGAATACATGACACTTCGCAAATCATATTATATCTTACCATGGAACGTAGAAATGAGATGCAATATCTCGTTTTAAGAAGCATTAGAACTCAATTGCTACGATACCTAGACATCTGCAGACGCTATTTCCTAGCAAGGAAGTGTCGCATTTACATTCATTTGAAGTGTAGACGAGGAAAACATGACACTTCTCAAATCATATTATATCTTACCATGAAACATAGAAATGAGGTGCGATATCGCGTTTTAAGAAGCATTAGAAATCTATTGCTACGGTACGTAGACATCTGCAAACGCTATTTCTTTGCAAGGAAGTGTCGCATTTACATTCATTTGTAGTGTAGACGAGGAATACATAACACTTCGCAAATCCTATTATATCTTACCATGAAACATAGAAATGAGATGCGATATCGCGTTTTAAGAAGCATTAGATATCTATTGCTACGATACCTAGACATCTGCAGACGCTATTTCCTTGCAAGGAAGTGTCGCATTTACATTCATTTGAAGTGTAGACGAGGAATACATGACACTTCGCAAATCATATTATATCTTACCATGAAACATAGAAATGAGATGCGATATCGCGTTTTAAGAAGGATTAGAAATCTATTGCTACGATACGTAGACATCTGCAAACGCTATATCCTTGCTAGGAAATGTCGCATTTACATTCATTTGAAGTGTAGACGAGGAGTACATAACACTTCGCAAATCATATTATATCTTACCATGAAACATAGAAATGAGATGCGATATCGCGTTTTAAGAATCATAATAACTCTATTGCTACGATACGTAGACATCTGCAAACGCTCTTTCCTTGCAAGGAAGTGTCGCATTTACATTCATTTGAAGTGTAGATGAGGAATGCATAACACTTCGCAATGAATATTATATCTTACCATGAAACATAGAAATGAGATACGATATCGCGTTGTAAGAATCATAAGAACACTATTGCTACGATACGTAGACATCTGCAAGCGCTATTTCCTAGCGAGGAAGTGTCGCATTTACATTCATTTGAAGTGTAGACGAGGAATACATCACACTTCGCAAATCATATTATATCTTACCACGAAACATAGAAATGAGATGCGATATTGTGTTTTGAGCAGCATTAGAACTCTATCGCTACGATACCTAGACATCTGCAGACGCTATTTCCTTTCAAGGAAGTGTCGCATTTACATTCATTTGAAGTGTAGACGAGGAGTACATAACTCTTCGCAAATCATATTATATCTTACCATGTAACATAGAAATGAAATGCGATATCGCGTTTTAAGAAGCATTAGATATCTCTTGCTACGATACGTAGACAACTGCAAACGCTATTTACTTGCAGGGAAGTGTCACATTTACATTCATTTGAATCGTAGATGAGGAATGCATAACACTTCGCAATGAATATTATATCTTATCATGAAACATAGATATGAGATGCAATATCTCGTTTTAAGAAGCATTTGAACTCTATTGCTTCGATACGTAGACATCTGCAAACGCTATTTCCTTTTAAGGAAGTGTCGCATTTACATTCATTTGAATGGTAGACGAGGAATGCATAACAGTTCGCAATGAATATCATATCTTATCATGAAACATAGATATGAGATGCAATATCTCGTTTTAAGAAGCATTTGAACATTATCACAACGATACCTAGACATCTGCAGACGCTATTTCCTAGCAAGGAAGTGTCGCATTTACCTTCATTTGAAGTGTAGACTAGGAATACATTACACTTCGCAAATCATATTATATCTTACCATGAAACATAGAAATGAGATGCGATATCGCGTTTAGGAAGCATTAGAAATCTATTGCTACGACACGTAGACATCTGCTAACGCTATCTCTTTGCAAGGAAGTGTCGCATTTACATTCATTTGAAGTGTAAGCGTGGAATACACACACTTCGCAAATCATATTATATCTTACCATGAAACATAGAAATGAGATGCGATATCGCGTTTTAATAAGCATTAGAACTCCTCTGCTACGATAGGTAGACATCTGCAAACGCTATTTCCTTGCAAGGAAGTGTCGCATTTACATTCATTTGAAGTGTAGACGAGGAATACATAACACTTCGCAAATCATATTATATCTTACCATGAAACATAGAATTGAGATGCGATATCGCGTTTTAAGAATCCTAAGAACTCCATTGCTACGATACGTAGACATCTGCAGACGCTATTTCCTTTCAAGGAAGTGTCGCATTTACATTCATTTGAAGTGTAGACGAGGAGTACATAACACTTCGCAAATCATATTATATCTTACCATGAAACATAGAAATGAGATGCGATATCGCGTTTTAAGAATCATAATAAATCTATTGCTACGATACGTAGACATCCGCAAACGCTCTTTCCTTGCAAGGAAGTGTCGCATTTACATTCATTTGAATAGTATACGAGGAATGCATGACACTTCGCAATGAATATTATATCTTACCATGAAACATAGATATGAGATGCAATATCTCGTTTTAAGAAGCATTTGAACGCTATTGCTACGATTCCTAGACATCTGCAGACGCTATTTCCTAGCAAGGAAGTGTCGCATTTACATTCATTTGAAGTGCAGACGAGGAATACATGACACTTCGCAAATCATATTATATCTTACCATGGAACATAGAAATGAGATGCAATATCTCGTTTTAAGAAGCATTAGAACTCAATTGCTATGATACCTAGACATCTGCAGACGTTATTTCCTAGCAAGGAAGTGTCGCATTTACATTCATTTGAAGTGTAGACGAGGAAAACATGACACTTCTCAAATCATATTATATCTTACCATGAAACATAGAAATGAGGTGCGATATCGCGTTTTAAGAAGCATTAGAAATCTGTTGCTACGGTACGTAGACATCTGCAAACGCTATTTCTTTGCAAGGAAGTGTCGCATTTACATTCATTTGTAGTGTAGACGAGGAATACATATCACTTCGCAAATCCTATTATATCTTACCATGAAACATATAAATGAGATGCGATATCGCGTTTTAAGAATCATAAGATCTCTATTGCTATGATACGTAGACATCTGCAAACGCTATTTCCTTGCAAGGAAGTGTCGCATTTACATTCATTTGAATTGTAGACGAGGAATGCATAAAACTTCGCATTGAATATTATATCATATCATGAAACATAGATATGAGATGCAATATCTCGTTTTAAGATGCATTTGAACTCTATTGCTACGATACCTAGACATTTGCAGACGCTATTTCCTAGCAAGGAAGTGTCGCATTTACATTGATTTGAAGTGCATACGAGGAATACATGACACTTCGCAAATCATATTATATCTTACCATGGAACATAGAAATGAGATGCAGTATCTCGTTTTAAGAAGCATTTGAACTCTATTGCATCGATACGTAGACATCTGCAAACACTATTTCCTTGCAAGGAAGTGTCGCATTTACATTCATTTGAAGTGTAGACGAGGAATACATGACAATTCGCTAATCATATTATATCTTACCATGAAACATAGAAATGAGATGCGATGTCGCGTTTTAAGAAGCAATAGAACACTATTGCAACGATAGGTAGACACTTGAAAAAGCTATTTCCTTGCAAGGAAGTGTCGTATTTACATTCATTTGAAGTGTAGACGAGGAATACATAACACATCGCAAATCATATTTTATCTTACCATAAAACATAGAAATGAGATGCGATATCGCGTTTTAAGAATCATAAGACCTCTATTGCGACGATACGTAGACAACTGCAAACGCTATTTCCTTGCAAGGAAGTGTCGCATTTACATTCATTTGAATCGTAGACGAGGAATGCATAACACTTCGCAAGGAATATTATATCTTATCATGAAACATAGATATGAGATGCAACATCTCGTTTTTAGAAGCATTTGAACACTAGTGCTTCGATACGTAGACATTTGCAAACGCTATATCCTTGCAAGGAAGTGTCGCACTTACATTCATTTGACGTGTAGACGAGGAATACATAACACTTCGCAAATCATATTATATCTTACCATCAAACATAGAAATGAGATGCGATATCGCGTTTCAAGAATCATAAGAACTCTATTGCTACGATACTTAGACATCTGCAAACGCTATTTCCTTGCAAGGAAGTGTCGCATTTACATTCATTTGAATCGTATACGAGGAATGCATAACACTTCGCAATGAATATTATATCTTATCATGAAACATTGATATAAGATGCAATATCTCGTTTTAAGAAGCATTTTAACTCTATTGCTTCGATACGTAGACATCTGCAAACGCTATTTCCTTGCAAGGAAGTGTCGCATTTACGTTCATTTGAATCGTAGACGAGGAATGCATAACACTTCGCAATGAATATTATATCTTATCATGAAACATAGATATGAGATGCGATATCGCGTTTTAAGGAGCATTAGAACACAATGGCTACGATACCTAGACATCTGCAGACGCTATTGCCTAGCAAGGAAGTGTCGCATTTGCATTCATTTGAAGTGTAGACGAGGAATACATAACACTTCGCAAATCGTATTATATCTTACCATGAACCATAGAAATGAGATGCGATATCGCGTTTTAAGAATCATAAGAGCTCTATTTCTACGATACGTAGACATCTGCAAACGCTATTTCCTAGCGAGGAAGTGTCGCATTTATATTCATTTGAAGTGTAGACGAGGAATACATAACACTTCGCTAATCATATTATATCTTACCATGAAACATAGAAATGAGATGCGATATCGCGTTTTAAGAAGCATTAGAACTCTATTGCTACGATAGGTAGACATCTGCAAACGCTATTTCCTTGCAAGGAAGTGTCGCATTTACATTCATTTGAAGTGTAGACGAGGAATTCATAACACATCGCAAATCATATTATATCTTACCATGAAACATAGAAATGAGATGCGATACCGCGTTTTAAGAAGCATTAGAATTCTATCGCTACGATACCTAGACATCTGCAGACGCTATTTCCTAGCAAGGAAGTGTCGGATTTACATTCATTTGAAGTGTAAACGAGGAATACATGACACTTCGCAAATCATATTATATCTTACCATGAAACATAGAAATGAGATGCGATATCGCGTTCTAAGAAGCATTAGAACTCTATCGTTACGATACCTAGACATCTGCAGACGCTATTTCCTAGCAAGGCAGTGTCGCATTTACAATCATTTGAAGTGTAGACGAGGAATACATAACACTTCGCAAATCATATTATATCTTACCATGAAACATAAAAATGAGATGCCATATCGCGTTTTAAGAAGCATTAGAACACTATCGCTACGAAACCTAGACATCTGCAGACGCTATTTCCTAGCAAGGAAGTGTCGCATTTACATTCATTTGAAGTGTAGACGAGGAATACATAACACTTCGCAAATCGAATTATATCTTACCATGAGCCATAGAAATGAGATGCGATATCGCGTTTTAATAATCATAAGAACTCTATTGCTACGTTACGTAGACATCTGCAAGCACTATTTCCTAGCGAGGAAGAGTCGCATTTATATTCATTTGAAGTGTAGACGAGGAATACATAACACTTCGCAAATCATATTATATCTTACCATGAAACATAGAAATGAGATGCGATATCGCGTTTTAAGAAGCATTAGAACTCTATTGCTACGAAAGGTAGACATCTGCAAACGCTATTTCCTTGCAAGGAAGTGTCGCATTTACATTCATTTGAATCGTATACGAGGAATGCATAACACTTCGCAATGAATATTATATCTTATCATGAAACATAGATATGAGATGCAATATCTCGTTTTAAGAAGCATTTGAACTCTATTGCTTCGATACGTAGACATCTGCAAACGCTAATTCCTTCCATGGAAGTGTCGCATTTACATTCATTTGACGTGTAGACGAGGAATACATAACTCTTCGCAATGAATGTTATATCTTATCATGAAACATAGATATGAGATGCAATATCGCGTTTTAAGAAGCATTAGAAATCTATTGCTACGATACGTAGACATCTGCAAACGCTATTTCCTTGCAAGGAAGTGTCGCATTTACATTCATTTGAATCGTATACGAGGAATGCATAACACTTCGCAATGAATATTATATCTTATCATGAAACATAGATATGAGATGCAATATCTCGTTTTAAGAAGCATTTGGACTCTATTGCTTCGATACGTAGACATCTGCAAACGCTATTTCCTTGCAAGGAAGTGTCGCATTTACATTCATTTGAAGTGTAGACGAGGAGTACATAACTCTTCGCAAATCATATTATATCTTACCATGTAACATAGAAATGAAATGCGATATCGCGTTTTAAGAAGCATTAGATATCTCTTGCTACGATACGTAGACAACTGCAAACGCTATTTCCTTGCAAGGAAGTGTCGCATTTACATTCATTTGAATCGTATACGAGGAATGCATAACACTTCGCAATTAATATTATATCTTACCATGAAACATAGAAATGAGATGCGATATCGCCTTATAAGAAGCATTAGAACACTATTGCTACGATAGGTAGACACTTGAAAAAAGCTATTTCCTTGCAAGGAAGTGCCGTATTTACATTCATTTGAAGTGTAGACGAGGAATACATAACACATCGCAAATCATATTATATCTTACCATAAAACATAGAAATGAGATGCGATATCGCGTTTTAAGAATCATAAGACCTCTATTGCGACGATACGTAGACAACTGCAAACGCTATTTCCTTGCAAGGAAGTGTCGCATTTACATTCATTTGAATCGTAGACGAGGAATGCATAACACTTCGCAATGAATATTATATCTCATCATGAAACATTGATATGAGATGCAATATCTCGTTTTAAGAAGCATTTTAACTCTATTGCTTCGATACGTAGACATCTGCAAACGCTATTTCCTTGCAAGGAAGTGTCGCATTTACGTTCATTTGAATCGTAGACGAGGAATGCCTAACACTTCGAAAGGAATATTATATCTTATCATGAAACATAGATATGAGATGCAATATCTCGTTTTTAGAAGCATTTGAACACTAGTGCTTCGATACGTAGACATTTGCAAACGCTATTTCCTTGCAAGGAAGTGTTGTATTTACATTCATTTGAAGTGTAGACGAGGAATACATAACACTTCGCAAATCATATTATATCTTACCATAAAACACAGAAATGTGATGCGATATCGCGTTTTAAGTATCATAAGAACTCCATTGCTACGATACGTAGACATCTGCAAACGCTATTTCCATGCATGGAAGTGTCGCATTTACATTCATTTGAATCGTAGACGAGGAATGCATAATACTTCGCAATGGATATTATATCTTATCATGAAACATATATGTGAGATGCAATATCTCGTTTTAAGAAGCATTTGAACTCTATTGCTTCGATACGTAGACATCTGCAAACGCTATTTCCTTGCAAGGAAGTGTCGTATTTACGTTCATATGAATCGTAGACGAGGAATGCATATCACTTCGCAATGAATATTATATCTTATCATGAAACATAGATGTGAGATGCAATATCTCGTTTTAAGAAGCATTTGAACTCTATTGCATCGATACGTAGACATCTGCAAACGCCATTTCCTTGCAAGAAAGTGTCGCATTTACATTCAATTGAAGTGTAGACGAGGAATACATGACACTTCGCAAATCATATTATATCTTACCATGAAACATAGAAATGAGATGCGGTATCGCCTTTTAAGAAGCATTAGAAATCTATTGCTACGATTCGTAGACATCTGCAGACGCTATGTCCTAGCAAGGAAGTGTCGCATTTACATTCATTTGAAGTGTAGACGAGGAATACATAACACTTCGCAAATCATATTATATCTTACCATAAAACACAGAAATGTGATGCGATATCGCGTTTTAAGTATCATAAGAACTCCATTGCTACGATACGTAGACATCTGCAAACGCTATTTCCATGCAAGGAAGTGTCGCATTTACATTCATTTGAATCGTAGACGAGGAATGCATAACACTTCGCAAATCATATTATATCTTGACTTGAAACATAGAAATGAGATGCGATATCGCGTTTTAAGAATCATAAGAACTCTATTGCTACGATACGTAGACATCTGCAAACGCTATTTCCTTGCAAGGAAGTGTCGCGTTTACATTAATTTGAATCGTAGACGAGGTATGCATAACACTTCGCAATGAATATTATATCTTATCATGAAACATATATATGAGATGCAATATCTCGTTTTAAGAAGCATTTGAACTCTATTGCTTCGATACGTAGACATCTGCAAACGCTATTTCCTTGCAAGGAAGTGTCGTATTTACGTTCATATGAATCGTAGACGAGGAATGCATAACACTTCGCAATGAATATTATATCTTATCATGAAACATAGATATGAGATGCAATATCTCGTTTTAAGAAGCATTTGAACTCTATTGCATCGATACGTAGACATCTGCAAACGCCATTTCCTTGCAAGGAAGTGTCGCATTTACATTCATTTAAAGTGTAGACGAGGAAAACATGACACATCGCAAATCATATTATATCTTACCATGAAACATAGAAATGAGTTGCGATATCGCGTTTTAAGTATGATAAGAACTCCATTGTTACGATACGTAGACATCTGCAAACGCTATTTCCTTGCAAGGAAGTGTCGCATTTACATTCATTTGAATCGTAGACGAGGAATGCATAACACTTCGCAATGAATGTTATATCTTATCATGAAACATAGATATGAGATGCAATATCGCGTTTTAAGAAGAATTTGAACACTATCACTACGATACCTAGACATCTGCAGACGCTATTTCCTTGCAAGGAAGTGTCGCATTTACATTCATTTGAATCGTATACGAGGAATGCATAACACTTCGCAATGAATATTATATCTTATCATGAAACATAGATATGATATGCAATATCGCGTTTTAAGAAGCATTAGAAATCTATTGCTACGATACGTAGACATCTGCAAACGCTATTTCCTTGCAAGGAAGTGTCGCATTTACATTCATTTGAATCGTAGACGAGGAATGCATAACACTTCGCAATGAATATTATATCTTATCATGAAAGATTGATATGAGATGCAATATCTCGTTTTAAGAAGCATTTTAACTCTATTGCTTCGATACGTAGACATCTGCAAACGCTATTTCCTTGCAAGGAAGTGTCGCATTTACGTTCATTTGAATCGTAGACGAGGAATGCATAATACTTCGCAAATCATATTATATCTTGACATGAAACATGGAAATGAGATGCGATATCGCGTTTTAAGAATCACAAGAACTCTATTGCTACGATACGTAGACATCTGCAAACGCTATTTCCTTGCAAGGAAGTGTCGCATTTACATTCATTTGAATCGTAGACGAGGAATGCATAACACTTCGCAATGGATATTATATCTTATCATGAAACATATATGTGAGATGCAATATCTCGTTTTAAGAAGCATTTGAACTCTATTGCTTCGATACGTAGACATCTGCAAACGCTATTTCCTTGCAAGGAAGTGTCGTATTTACGTTCATATGAATCGTAGACGAGGAATGCATAACACTTCGCAATGAATATTATATCTTATCATGAAACATAGATGTGAGATGCAATATCTCGTTTTAAGAAGCATTTGAACTCTATTGCATCGATACGTAGACATCTGCAAACGCCATTTCCTTGCAAGAAAGTGTCGCATTTACATTCAATTGAAGTGTAGACGAGGAATACATGACACTTCGCAAATCATATTATATCTTTCCATGAAACATAGAAATGAGATGCGGTATCGCCTTTTAAGAAGCATTAGAAATCTATTGCTACGATTCGTAGACATCTGCAGACGCTATGTCCTAGCAAGGAAGTGTCGCATTTACATTCATTTGAAGTGTAGACGAGGAATACATAACACTTCGCAAATCATATTATATCTTACCATAAAACACAGAAATGTGATGCGATATCGCGTTTTAAGTATCATAAGAACTCCATTGCTACGATACGTAGACATCTGCAAACGCTATTTCCATGCAAGGAAGTGTCGCATTTACATTCATTTGAATCGTAGACGAGGAATGCATAACACTTCGCAAATCATATTATATCTTGACATGAAACATAGAAATGAGATGCGATATCGCGTTTTAAGAATCATAAGAACTCTATTGCTACGATACGTAGACATCTGCAAACGCTATTTCCTTGCAAGGAAGTGTCGCGTTTACATTCATTTGAATCGTAGACGAGGAATGCATAACACTTCGCAATGAATATTATATCTTATCATGAAACATATATATGAGATGCAATATCTCGTTTTAAGAAGCATTTGAACTCTATTGCTTCGATACGTAGACATCTGCAAACGCTATTTCCTTGCAAGGAAGTGTCGTATTTACGTTCATATGAATCGTAGACGAGGAATGCATAACACTTCGCAATGAATATTATATCTTATCTTGAAACATAGATATGAGATGCAATATCTCGTTTTAAGAAGCATTTGAACTCTATTGCATCGATACGTAGACATCTGCAAACGCCATTTCCTTGCAAGGAAGTGTCGCATTTACATTCATTTGAAGTGTAGACGAGGAATACATGACACTTCGCAAATCATATTATATCTTACCATGAAACATAGAAATGAGATGCGATATCGCGTTTTAAGAATCATAATAACTCTATTGCTACGATACGTAGACATCTGCAAACGCTCTTTCCTTGCAAGGAAGTGTCGCATTTACATTCATCTGAAGTGTAGATGAGGAATGCATAACACTTCGCAATGAATATTATATCTTACCATGAAACATAGAAATGAGATACGATATCGCGTTGTAAGAATCATAAGAACACTATTGCTACGATACGTAGACATCTGCAAACGCTATTTCCTAGCGAGGAAGTGTCGCATTTACATTCATTTGAAGTGTAGACGAGGAATACATCACACTTCGCAAATCATATTATATCTTACCATGAAACATAGAAATGAGATGCGATATTGTGTTTTGAGCAGCATTAGAACTCTATCGCTACGATACCTAGACATCTGCAGACGCTATTTCCTTTCAAGGAAGTGTCGCATTTACATTCATTTGAAGTGTAAACGAGGAGTACATAACTCTTCGCAAATCATATTATATCTTACCATGTAACATAGAAATGAAATGCGATATCGCGTTTTAAGAAGCATTAGATATCTCTTGCTACGATACCTAGACAACTGCAAACGCTATTTACTTGCAGGGAAGTGTCACATTTACATTCATTTGAATCGTAGATGAGGAATGCATAACACTTCGCAATGAATATTATATCTTATCATGAAACATAGATATGAGATGCAATATCTCGTTTTAAGATGCATTTGAACTCTATTGCTTCGATACGTAGACATCTGCAAACGCTATTTCCTTTTAAAGAAGTGTCGCATTTACATTCATTTGAATGGTAGACGAGGAATGCATAACACTTCGCAATGAATATCATATCTTATCATGAAACATAGATATGAGATGCAATATCTCGTTTTAAGAAGCATTTGAACACTATCACTACGATACCTAGACATCTGCAGACGCTATTTCCTAGCAAGGAAGTGTCGCATTTACCTTCATTTGAAGTGTAGACTAGGAATACATTACACTTCGCAAATCATATTATATCTTACCATGAAACATAGAAATGAGATGCGATATCGCGTTTAGGAAGCATTAGAAATCTATTGCTACGACACGTAGACATCTGCAAACACTATTTCCTTGCAAGGAAGTGTCGCATTTACATTCATTTGAAGTGTAGACGAGGAATACATGACAATTCGCTAATCATATTATATCTTACCATGAAACATAGAAATGAGATGCGATGTCGCGTTTTAAGGAGCAATAGAACACTATTGCAACGATAGGTAGACACTTGAAAAAGCTATTTCCTTGCAAGGAAGTGTCGTATTTACATTCATTTGAAGTGTAGACGAGGAATACATAACACATCGCAAATCATATTTTATCTTACCATAAAACATAGAAATGAGATGCGATATCGCGTTTTAAGAATCATAAGACCTCTATTGCGACGATACGTAGACAACTGCAAACGCTATTTCCTTGCAAGGAAGTGTCGCATTTACATTCATTTGAATCGTAGACGAGGAATGCATAACACTTCGCAATGAATATTATATCTTATCATGAAACATTGATATGAGATGCAATATCTCGTTTTAAGAAGCATTTTAACTCTATTGCTTCGATACGTAGTCATCTGCAAACGCTATTTCCTTGCAAGGAAGTGTCGCATTTACGTTCATTTGAATCGTAGACGAGGAATGCATAACACTTCGCAAGGAATATTATATCTTATCATGAAACATAGATATGAGATGCAACATCTCGTTTTTAGAAGCATTTGAACACTAGTGCTTCGATACGTAGACATTTGCAAACGCTATATCCTTGCAAGGAAGTGTCGCACTTACATTCATTTGACGTGTAGACGAGGAATACATAACACTTCGCAAATCATATTATATCTTACCATCAAACATAGAAATGAGATGCGATATCGCGTTTCAAGAATCATAAGAACTCTATTGCTACGATACTTAGACATCTGCAAACGCTATTTCCTTGCAAGGAAGTGTCGCATTTACATTCATTTGAAGTGTAGACGAGGAATTCATAACACATCGCAAATCATATTATATCTTACCATGAAACATAGAAATGAGATGCGATACCGCGTTTTAAGAAGCATTAGAATTCTATCGCTACGATACCTAGACATCTGCAGACGCTATTTCCTAGCAAGGAAGTGTCGGATTTACATTCATTTGAAGTGTAAACGAGGAATACATGACACTTCGCAAATCATATTATATCTTACCATGAAACATAGAAATGAGATGCGATATCGCGTTCTAAGAAGCATTAGAACTCTATCGTTACGATACCTAGACATCTGCAGACGCTATTTCCTAGCAAGGCAGTGTCGCATTTACAATCATTTGAAGTGTAGACGAGGAATACATAACACTTCGCAAATCATATTATATCTTACCATGAAACATAGAAATGAGATGCCATATCGCGTTTTAAGAAGCATTAGAACACTATCGCTACGAAACCTAGACATCTGCAGACGCTATTTCCTAGCAAGGCAGTGTCGCATTTACATTCATTTGAAGTGTAGACGAGGAATACATAACACTTCGCAAATCGTATTATATCTTACCATGAGCCATAGAAATGAGATGCGATATCGCGTTTTAATAATCATAAGAACTCTATTGCTACGTTACGTAGACATCTGCAAACACTATTTCCTAGCGAGGAAGAGTCGCATTTATATTCATTTGAAGTGTAGACGAGGAATACATAACACTTCGCAAATCATATTATATCTTACCATGAAACATAGAAATGAGATGCGATATCGCGTTTTAAGAAGCATTAGAACTCTATTGCTACGAAAGGTAGACATCTGCAAACGCTATTTCCTTGCAAGGAAGTGTCGCATTTACATTCATTTGAATCGTATACGAGGAATGCATAACACTTCGCAATGAATATTATATCTTATCATGAAACATAAATATGAGATGCAATATCTCGTTTTAAGAAGCATTTGATCTCTATTGCTTCGATACGTAGACATCTGCAAACGCTAATTCCTTGCAAGGAAGTGTCGCATTTACGTTCATATGAATCGTAGACGAGGAATGCATAACACTTCGCAATGAATATTATATCTTATCATGAAACATAGATATGAGATGCAATATCTCGTTTTAAGAAGCATTTGAATTCTATTGCATCGATACGTAGACATCTGCAAACACTATTTCCTAGCAAGGAAGTGTCGCATTTACATTCATTTGAATCGTATACGAGGAATGCATAACACTTCGCAATGAATATTATATCTTATCATGAAACATAGATATGAGATGCAATATCTCGTTTTAAGAAGCATTTGGACTCTATTGCTTCGATACGTAGACATCTGCAAACGCTATTTCCTTGCAAGGAAGTGTCGCATTTACGTTCATATGAATCGTAGACGAGGAATGCATAACACTTCGCAATGAATATTATATCTTATCATGAAACATAGATATGAGATGCAATATCTCGTTTTAAGAAGCATTTGAATTCTATTGCATCGATACGTAGACATCTGCAAACACTATTTCCTTGCAAGGAAGTGTCGCATTTACATTCATTTGAAGTGTAGACGAGGAATACATGACACTTCGCAAATCATATTATATCTTACCATGAAACATAGAAATGAGATGCGATATCGCCTTATAAGAAGCATTAGAACACTATTGCTACGATAGGTAGACACTTGAAAAAAGCTATTTCCTTGCAAGGAAGTGCCGTATTTACATTCATTTGAAGTGTAGACGAGGAATACATAACACATCGCAAATCATATTATATCTTACCATAAAACATAGAAATGAGATGCGATATCGCGTTTTAAGAATCATAAGACCTCTATTGCGACGATACGTAGACAACTGCAAACGCTATTTCCTTGCAAGGAAGTGTCGCATTTACATTCATTTGAATCGTAGACGAGGAATGCATAACACTTCGCAATGAATATTATATCTCATCATGAAACATTGATATGAGATGCAATATCTCGTTTTAAGAAGCATTTTAACTCTATTGCTTCGATACGTAGACATCTGCAAACGCTATTTCCTTGCAAGGAAGTGTCGCATTTACGTTCATTTGAATCGTAGACGAGGAATGCATAACACTTCGAAAGGAATATTATATCTTATCATGAAACATAGATATGAGATGCAATATCTCGTTTTTAGAAGCATTTGAACACTAGTGCTTCGATACGTAGACATTTGCAAACGCTATTTCCTTGCAAGGAAGTGTTGTATTTACATTCATTTGAAGTGTAGACGAGGAATACATAACACTTCGCAAATCATATTATATCTTACCATAAAACACAGAAATGTGATGCGATATCGCGTTTTAAGTATCATAAGAACTCCATTGCTACGATACGTAGACATCTGCAAACGCTATTTCCATGCAAGGAAGTGTCGCATTTACATTCATTTGAATCGTAGACGAGGAATGCATAATACTTCGCAATGGATATTATATCTTATCATGAAACATATATGTGAGATGCAATATCTCGTTTTAAGAAGCATTTGAACTCTATTGCTTCGATACGTAGACATCTGCAAACGCTATTTCCTTGCAAGGAAGTGTCGTATTTACGTTCATATGAATCGTAGACGAGGAATGCATAACACTTCGCAATGAATATTATATCTTATCATGAAACATAGATGTGAGATGCAATATCTCGTTTTAAGAAGCATTTGAACTCTATTGCATCGATACGTAGACATCTGCAAACGCCATTTCCTTGCAAGAAAGTGTCGCATTTACATTCAATTGAAGTGTAGACGAGGAATACATGACACTTCGCAAATCATATTATATCTTACCATGAAACATAGAAATGAGATGCGGTATCGCCTTTTAAGAAGCACTAGAAATCTATTGCTACGATTCGTAGACATCTGCAGACGCTATGTCCTAGCAAGGAAGTGTCGCATTTACATTCATTTGAAGTGTAGACGAGGAATACATAACACTTCGCAAATCATATTATATCTTACCATAAAACACAGAAATGTGATGCGATATCGCGTTTTAAGTATCATAAGAACTCCATTGCTACGATACGTAGACATCTGCAAACGCTATTTCCATGCAAGGAAGTGTCGCATTTACATTCATTTGAATCGTAGACGAGGAATACATCACACTTCGCAAATCATATTATATCTTACCACGAAACATAGAAATGAGATGCGATATTGTGTTTTGAGCAGCATTAGAACTCTATCGCTACGATACCTAGACATCTGCAGACGCTATTTCCTTTCAAGGAAGTGTCGCATTTACATTCATTTGAAGTGTAGACGAGGAGTACATAACTCTTCGCAAATCATATTATATCTTACCATGTAAAATAGAAATGAAATGCGATATCGCGTTTTAAGAAGCATTAGATATCTCTTGCTACGATACGTAGACAACTGCAAACGCTATTTACTTGCAGGGAAGTGTCACATTTACATTCATTTGAATCGTAGATGAGGAATGCATAACACTTCGCAATGAATATTATATCTTATCATGAAACATAGATATGAGATGCAATATCTCGTTTTAAGAAGCATTTGAACTCTATTGCTTCGATACGTAGACATCTGCAAACGCTATTTCCTTTTAAAGAAGTGTCGCATTTACATTCATTTGAATGGTAGACGAGGAATGCATAACACTTCACAATGAATATCATATCTTATCATGAAACATAGATATGAGATGCAATATCTCGTTTTAAGAAGCATTTGAACACTATCACTACGATACCTAGACATCTGCAGACGCTATTTCCTAGCAAGGAAGTGTCGCATTTACCTTCATTTGAAGTGTAGACTAGGAATACATTACACTTCGCAAATCATATTATATCTTACCATGAAACATAGAAATGAGATGCGATATCGCGTTTAGGAAGCATTAGAAATCTATTGCTACGACACGTAGACATCTGCTAACGCTATCTCTTTGCAAGGAAGTGTCGCATTTACATTCATTTGAAGTGTAGGCGTGGAATACACACACTTCGCAAATCATATTATATCTTACCATGAAACATAGAAATGAGATGCGATATCGCGTTTTGATAAGCATTAGAACTCCTCTGCTACGATAGGTAGACATCTGCAAACGCTATATCCTTGCAAGGAAGTGTCGCATTTACATTCATTTGAAGTGTAGACGAGGAATACATAACACTTCGCAAATCATATTATATCTTACCATGAAACATAGAATTGAGATGCGATATCGCGTTTTAAGAATCCTAAGAACTCCATTGCTACGATACGTAGACATCTGCAGACGCTATTTCCTTTCAAGGAAGTGTCGCATTTACATTCATTTGAAGTGTAGACGAGGAGTACATAACACTTCTCAAATCATATTATATCTTACCACGAAACATAGAAATGAGGTGCGATATCGCGTTTTAAGAAGCATTAGAAATCTGTTGCTACGGTACGTAGACATCTGCAAACGCTATTTCTTTGCAAGGAAGTGTCGCATTTACATTCATTTGTAGTGTAGACGAGGAATACATATCACTTCGCAAATCCTATTATATCTTACCATGAAACATAGAAATGAGATGCGATATCGCGTTTTAAGAATCATAAGATCTCTATTGCTATGATACGTAGACATCTGCAAACGCTATTTCCTTGCAAGGAAGTGTCGCATTTACATTCATTTGAATTGTAGACGAGGAATGCATAAAACTTCGCATTGAATATTATATCTTATCATGAAACATAGATATGAGATGCAAAATCTCGTTTTAAGATGCATTTGAACTCTATTGCTACGATACCTAGACATTTGCAGACGCTATTTCCTAGCAAGGAAGTGTCGCATTTACATTGATTTGAAGTGCATACGAGGAATACATGACACTTCGCAAATCATATTATATCTTACCATGGAACATAGAAATGAGATGCAATATCTCGTTTTAAGAAGCATTTGAACTCTATTGCATCGATACGTAGACATCTGCAAACACTATTTCCTTGCAAGGAAGTGTCGCATTTACATTCATTTGAAGTGTAGACGAGGAATACATGACAATTCGCTAATCATATTATATCTTACCATGAAACATAGAAATGAGATGCGATGTCGCGTTTTAAGAAGCAATAGAACACTATTGCAACGATAGGTAGACACTTGAAAAAGCTATTTCCTTGCAAGGAAGTGTCGTATTTACATTCATTTGAAGTGTAGACGAGGAATACATAACACATCGCAAATCATATTTTATCTTACCATAAAACATAGAAATGAGATGCGATATCGCGTTTTAAGAATCATAAGACCTCTATTGCGACGATACGTAGACAACTGCAAACGCTATTTCCTTGCAAGGAAGTGTCGCATTTACATTCATTTGAATCGTAGACGAGGAATGCATAACACTTCGCAATGAATATTATATCTTATCATGAAACATTGATATGAGATGCAATATCTCGTTTTAAGAAGCATTTTAACTCTATTGCTTCGATACGTAGTCATCTGCAAACGCTATTTCCTTGCAAGGAAGTGTCGCATTTACGTTCATTTGAATCGTAGACGAGGAATGCATAACACTTCGCAAGGAATATTATATCTTATCATGAAACATAGATATGAGATGCAACATCTCGTTTTTAGAAGCATTTGAACACTAGTGCTTCGATACGTAGACATTTGCAAACGCTATATCCTTGCAAGGAAGTGTCGCACTTACATTCATTTGACGTGTAGACGAGGAATACATAACACTTCGCAAATCATATTATATCTTACCATCAAACATAGAAATGAGATGCGATATCGCGTTTCAAGAATCATAAGAACTCTATTGCTACGATACTTAGACATCTGCAAACGCTATTTCCTTGCAAGGAAGTGTCGCATTTACATTCATTTGAATCGTAGACGAGGAATGCATAACACTTCGCAATGAATATTATATCTTATCATGAAACATAGATATGAGATGCAATATCTCGTTTTAAGAAGCATTTGAACTCTATTGCATCGATACGTAGACATCTGCAAACGCCATTTCCTTGCAAGAAAGTGTCGCATTTACATTCAATTGAAGTGTAGACGAGGAATACATGACACTTCGCAAATCATATTATATCTTACCATGAAACATAGAAATGAGATGCGGTATCGCCTTTTAAGAAGCACTAGAAATCTATTGCTACGATTCGTAGACATCTGCAGACGCTATGTCCTAGCAAGGAAGTGTCGCATTTACATTCATTTGAAGTGTAGACGAGGAATACATAACACTTCGCAAATCATATTATATCTTACCATAAAACACAGAAATGTGATGCGATATCGCGTTTTAAGTATCATAAGAACTCCATTGCTACGATACGTAGACATCTGCAAACGCTATTTCCATGCAAGGAAGTGTCGCATTTACATTCATTTGAATCGTAGACGAGGAATGCATAACACTTCGCAAATCATATTATATCTTGACTTGAAACATAGAAATGAGATGCGATATCGCGTTTTAAGAATCATAAGAACTCTATTGCTACGATACGTAGACATCTGCAAACGCTATTTCCTTGCAAGGAAGTGTCGCGTTTACATTCATTTGAATCGTAAACGAGGAATGCATAACACTTCGCAATGAATATTATATCTTATCATGAAACATATATATGAGATGCAATATCTCGTTTTAAGAAGCATTTGAACTCTATTGCTTCGATACGTAGACATCTGCAAACGCTATTTCCTTGCAAGGAAGTGTCGTATTTACGTTCATATGAATCGTAGACGAGGAATGCATAACACTTCGCAATGAATATTATATCTTATCATGAAACATAGATATGAGATGCAATATCTCGTTTTAAGAAGCATTTGAACTCTATTGCATCGATACGTAGACATCTGCAAACGCCATTTCCTTGCAAGGAAGTGTCGCATTTACATTCATTTAAAGTGTAGACGAGGAAAACATGACACATCGCAAATCATATTATATCTTACCATGAAACATAGAAATGAGTTGTGATATCGCGTTTTAAGTATGATAAGAACTCCATTGTTACGATACGTAGACATCTGCAAACGCTATTTCCTTGCAAGGAAGTGTCGCATTTACATTCATTTGAATCGTAGACGAGGAATGCATAACTCTTCGCAATGAATGTTATATCTTATCATGAAACATAGATATGAGATGGAATATCGCGTTTTAAGAACAATTTGAACACTATCACTACGATACCTAGACATCTGCAGACGCTATTTCCTTGCAAGGAAGTGTCGCATTTACATTCATTTGAATCGTATACGAGGAATGCATAACACTTCGCAATGAATATTATATCTTATCATGAAACATAGATATGAGATGCAATATCTCGTTTTAAGAAGTATTTGGACTCTATTGCTTCGATACGTAGACATCTGCAAACGCTATTTCCATGCAAGGAAGTGTCGCATTTACATTCATTTGAATCGTAGACGAGGAATGCATAATACTTCGCAAATCATATTATATCTTGACATGAAACATGGAAATGAGATGCGATATCTCGTTTTAAGAAGCATCTGAACTCAAATGCTACGATACCTAGACATCTGCAGACGCTATTTCCTAGCAAGGAAGTGTCGCATTTACATTCATTTAAAGTGTAGACGAGGAAAACATGACACATCGCAAATCATATTATATCTTACCATGAAACATAGAAATGAGATGCGATGTCGCGTTTTAAGTATGATAAGAACTCCATTGTTACGATACGTAGACATCTGCAAACGCTATTTCCTTGCAAGGAAGTGTCGCATTTACGTTCATTTGAATCGTAGACGAGGAATGCATAACACTTCGAAAGGAATATTATATCTTATCATGAAACATAGATATGAGATGCAATATCTCGTTTTTAGAAGCATTTGAACACTAGTGCTTCGATACGTAGACATTTGCAAACGCTATTTCCTTGCAAGGAAGTGTTGTATTTACATTCATTTGAAGTGTAGACGAGGAATACATAACACTTCGCAAATCATATTATATCTTACCATAAAACACAGAAATGTGATGCGATATCGCGTTTTAAGTATCATAAGAACTCCATTGCTACGATACGTAGACATCTGCAAACGCTATTTCCATGCAAGGAAGTGTCGCATTTACATTCATTTGAATCGTAGACGAGGAATGCATAATACTTCGCAATGGATATTATATCTTATCATGAAACATATATGTGAGATGCAATATCTCGTTTTAAGAAGCATTTGAACTCTATTGCTTCGATACGTAGACATCTGCAAACGCTATTTCCTTGCAAGGAAGTGTCGTATTTACGTTCATATGAATCGTAGACGAGGAATGCATAACACTTCGCAATGAATATTATATCTTATCATGAAACATAGATGTGAGATGCAATATCTCGTTTTAAGAAGCATTTGAACTCTATTGCATCGATACGTAGACATCTGCAAACGCCATTTCCTTGCAAGAAAGTGTCGCATTTACATTCAATTGAAGTGTAGACGAGGAATACATGACACTTCGCAAATCATATTATATCTTACCATGAAACATAGAAATGAGATGCGGTATCGCCTTTTAAGAAGCACTAGAAATCTATTGCTACGATTCGTAGACATCTGCAGACGCTATGTCCTAGCAAGGAAGTGTCGCATTTACATTCATTTGAAGTGTAGACGAGGAATACATAACACTTCGCAAATCATATTATATCTTACCATAAAACACAGAAATGTGATGCGATATCGCGTTTTAAGTATCATAAGAACTCCATTGCTACGATACGTAGACATCTGCAAACGCTATTTCCATGCAAGGAAGTGTCGCATTTACATTCATTTGAATCGTAGACGAGGAATACATCACACTTCGCAAATCATATTATATCTTACCACGAAACATAGAAATGAGATGCGATATTGTGTTTTGAGCAGCATTAGAACTCTATCGCTACGATACCTAGACATCTGCAGACGCTATTTCCTTTCAAGGAAGTGTCGCATTTACATTCATTTGAAGTGTAGACGAGGAGTACATAACTCTTCGCAAATCATATTATATCTTACCATGTAAAATAGAAATGAAATGCGATATCGCGTTTTAAGAAGCATTAGATATCTCTTGCTACGATACGTAGACAACTGCAAACGCTATTTACTTGCAGGGAAGTGTCACATTTACATTCATTTGAATCGTAGATGAGGAATGCATAACACTTCGCAATGAATATTATATCTTATCATGAAACATAGATATGAGATGCAATATCTCGTTTTAAGAAGCATTTGAACTCTATTGCTTCGATACGTAGACATCTGCAAACGCTATTTCCTTTTAAAGAAGTGTCGCATTTACATTCATTTGAATGGTAGACGAGGAATGCATAACACTTCACAATGAATATCATATCTTATCATGAAACATAGATATGAGATGCAATATCTCGTTTTAAGAAGCATTTGAACACTATCACTACGATACCTAGACATCTGCAGACGCTATTTCCTAGCAAGGAAGTGTCGCATTTACCTTCATTTGAAGTGTAGACTAGGAATACATTACACTTCGCAAATCATATTATATCTTACCATGAAACATAGAAATGAGATGCGATATCGCGTTTAGGAAGCATTAGAAATCTATTGCTACGACACGTAGACATCTGCTAACGCTATCTCTTTGCAAGGAAGTGTCGCATTTACATTCATTTGAAGTGTAGGCGTGGAATACACACACTTCGCAAATCATATTATATCTTACCATGAAACATAGAAATGAGATGCGATATCGCGTTTTGATAAGCATTAGAACTCCTCTGCTACGATAGGTAGACATCTGCAAACGCTATATCCTTGCAAGGAAGTGTCGCATTTACATTCATTTGAAGTGTAGACGAGGAATACATAACACTTCGCAAATCATATTATATCTTACCATGAAACATAGAATTGAGATGCGATATCGCGTTTTAAGAATCCTAAGAACTCCATTGCTACGATACGTAGACATCTGCAGACGCTATTTCCTTTCAAGGAAGTGTCGCATTTACATTCATTTGAAGTGTAGACGAGGAGTACATAACACTTCTCAAATCATATTATATCTTACCACGAAACATAGAAATGAGGTGCGATATCGCGTTTTAAGAATCATAAGATCTCTATTGCTATGATACGTAGACATCTGCAAACGCTATTTCCTTGCAAGGAAGTGTCGCATTTACATTCATTTGAATTGTAGACGAGGAATGCATAAAACTTCGCATTGAATATTATATCTTATCATGAAACATAGATATGAGATGCAAAATCTCGTTTTAAGATGCATTTGAACTCTATTGCTACGATACCTAGACATTTGCAGACGCTATTTCCTAGCAAGGAAGTGTCGCATTTACATTGATTTGAAGTGCATACGAGGAATACATGACACTTCGCAAATCATATTATATCTTACCATGGAACATAGAAATGAGATGCAATATCTCGTTTTAAGAAGCATTTGAACTCTATTGCATCGATACGTAGACATCTGCAAACACTATTTCCTTGCAAGGAAGTGTCGCATTTACATTCATTTGAAGTGTAGACGAGGAATACATGACAATTCGCTAATCATATTATATCTTACCATGAAACATAGAAATGAGATGCGATGTCGCGTTTTAAGAAGCAATAGAACACTATTGCAACGATAGGTAGACACTTGAAAAAGCTATTTCCTTGCAAGGAAGTGTCGTATTTACATTCATTTGAAGTGTAGACGAGGAATACATAACACATCGCAAATCATATTTTATCTTACCATAAAACATAGAAATGAGATGCGATATCGCGTTTTAAGAATCATAAGACCTCTATTGCGACGATACGTAGACAACTGCAAACGCTATTTCCTTGCAAGGAAGTGTCGCATTTACATTCATTTGAATCGTAGACGAGGAATGCATAACACTTCGCAATGAATATTATATCTTATCATGAAACATTGATATGAGATGCAATATCTCGTTTTAAGAAGCATTTTAACTCTATTGCTTCGATACGTAGTCATCTGCAAACGCTATTTCCTTGCAAGGAAGTGTCGCATTTACGTTCATTTGAATCGTAGACGAGGAATGCATAACACTTCGCAAGGAATATTATATCTTATCATGAAACATAGATATGAGATGCAACATCTCGTTTTTAGAAGCATTTGAACACTAGTGCTTCGATACGTAGACATTTGCAAACGCTATATCCTTGCAAGGAAGTGTCGCACTTACATTCATTTGACGTGTAGACGAGGAATACATAACACTTCGCAAATCATATTATATCTTACCATCAAACATAGAAATGAGATGCGATATCGCGTTTCAAGAATCATAAGAACTCTATTGCTACGATACTTAGACATCTGCAAACGCTATTTCCTTGCAAGGAAGTGTCGCATTTACATTCATTTGAATCGTAGACGAGGAATGCATAACACTTCGCAATGAATATTATATCTTATCATGAAACATAGATATGAGATGCAATATCGCGTTTTAAGAAGAATTTGAACACTATCACTACGATACCTAGACATCTGCAGACGCTATTTCCTTGCAAGGAAGTGTCGCATTTACATTCATTTGAATCGTATACGAGGAATGCATAACACTTCGCAATGAATATTATATCTTATCATGAAACATAGATATGAGATGCAATATCTCGTTTTAAGAAGTATTTGGACTCTATTGCTTCGATACGTAGACATCTGCAAACGCTATTTCCATGCAAGGAAGTGTCGCATTTACATTCATTTGAATCGTAGACGAGGAATGCATAATACTTCGCAAATCATATTATATCTTGACATGAAACATGGAAATGAGATGCGATATCTCGTTTTAAGAAGCATTTGAACTCAAATGCTACGATACCTAGACATCTGCAGACGCTATTTCCTAGCAAGGAAGTGCCGCATTTACATTCATTTAAAGTGTAGACGAGGAAAACATGACACATCGCAAATCATATTATATCTTACCATGAAACATAGAAATGAGATGCGATGTCGCGTTTTAAGTATGATAAGAACTCCATTGTTACGATACGTAGACATCTGCAAACGCTATTTCCTTGCAAGGAAGTGTCGCATTTACATTCATTTGAATCGTAGACGAGGAATGCATAACTCTTCGCAATGAATGTTATATCTTATCATGAAACATAGATATGATATGCAATATCGCGTTTTAAGAAGCATTAGAAATCTATTGCTACGATACGTAGACATCTGCAAACGCTATTTCCTTGCAAGGAAGTGTCGCATTTACATTCATTTGAATCGTATACGAGGAATGCATAACACTTCGCAATGAATATTATATCTTATCATGAAAGATTGATATGAGATGCAATATCTCGTTTTAAGAAGCATTTTAACTCTATTGCTTCGATACGTAGACATCTGCAAACGCTATTTCCTTGCAAGGAAGTGTCGCATTTACGTTCATTTGAATCGTAGACGAGGAATGCATAACTCTTCGCAAGGAATATTATATCTTATCATGAAACATAGATATGAGATGCAATATCTCGTTTTTAGAAGCATTTGAACACTAGTGCTTCGATACGTAGACATTTGCAAACGCTATTTCCTTGCAAGGAAGTGTCGTATTTACATTCATTTGAAGTGTAGACGAGGAATACATAACACTTCGCAAATCATATTATATCTTACCATAAAACACAGAAATGTGATGCGATATCGCGTTTTAAGTATCATAAGAACTCCATTGCTACGATACGTAGACATCTGCAAACGCTATTTCCATGCAAGGAAGTGTCGCATTTACATTCATTTGAATCGTAGACGAGGAATGCATAATACTTCGCAAATCATATTATATCTTTCCATGAAACATAGAAATGAGATGCGGTATCGCCTTTTAAGAAGCATTAGAAATCTATTGCTACGATTCGTAGACATCTGCAGACGCTATGTCCTAGCAAGGAAGTGTCGCATTTACATTCATTTGAAGTGTAGACGAGGAATACATAACACTTCGCAAATCATATTATATCTTACCATAAAACACAGAAATGTGATGCGATATCGCGTTTTAAGTATCATAAGAATTCCATTGCTACGATACGTAGACATCTGCAAACGCTATTTCCATGCAAGGAAGTGTCGCATTTACATTCATTTGAATCGTAGACGAGGAATGCATAACACTTCGCAAATCATATTATATCTTGACATGAAACATAGAAATGAGATGCGATATCGCGTTTTAAGAATCATAAGAACTCTATTGCTACGATACGTAGACATTTGCAAACGCTATTTCCTTGCAAGGAAGTGTCGCGTTTACATTCATTTGAATCGTAGACGAGGAATGCATAACACTTCGCAATGAATATTATATCTTATCATGAAACATATATATGAGATGCAATATCTCGTTTTAAGAAGCATTTGAACTCTATTGCTTCGATACGTAGACATCTGCAAACGCTATTTCCTTGCAAGGAAGTGTCGTATTTACGTTCATATGAATCGTAGACGAGGAATGCATAACACTTCGCAATGAATATTATATCTTATCATGAAACATAGATATGAGATGCAATATCTCGTTTTAAGAAGCATTTGAACTCTATTGCATCGATACGTAGACATCTGCAAACGCCATTTCCTTGCAAGGAAGTGTCGCATTTACATTCATTTGAAGTGTAGACGAGGAATACATGACACTTCGCAAATCATATTATATCTTACCATGAAACATAGAAATGAGATGCGATATCGCGTTTTAAGAAGCATTAGAAAACTATTGCTACGATAGGTAGACATTTGCAAACGCTATTTCCTTGCAAGGAAGTGCCGCATGTACATTCATTTGAATCGTAGACGAGGAATGCATAACACTTCGCAATGAATATTATATCTTATCATGAAACATAGATATGAGATGCGATATCGCGTTTTAAGAAGCATTAGAACACAATGGCTACGATACCTAGACATCTGCAGACGCTATTGCCTAGCAAGGAAGTGTCGCATTTGCATTCATTTGAAGTGTAGACGAGGAATACATAACACTTCGCAAATCGTATTATATCTTACCATGAACCATAGAAATGAGATGCGATATCGCGTTTTAAGAATCATAAGAGCTCTATTGCTACGATACGTAGACATCTGCAAACGCTATTTCCTAGCGAGGAAGTGTCGCATTTATATTCATTTGAAGTGTAGACGAGGAATACATAACACTTCGCTAATCATATTATATCTTACCATGAAACATAGAAATGAGATGCGATATCGCGTTTTAAGAAGCATTAGAACTCTATTGCTACGATAGGTAGACATCTGCAAACGCTATTTCCTTGCAAGGAAGTGTCGCATTTACATTCATTTGAAGTGTAGACGAGGAATTCATAGCACTTCGCAAATCATATTATATCTTACCATGAAACATAGAAATGAGATGCGATACCGCGTTTTAAGAAGCATTAGAATTCTATGGCTACGATACCTAGACATCTGCAGACGCTATTTCCTAGCAAGGAAGTGTCGGATTTACATTCATTTGAAGTGTAAACGAGGAATACATGACACTTCGCAAATCATATTATATCTTACCATGAAACATAGAAATGAGATGCGATATCGCGTTCTAAGAAGCATTAGAACTCTATCGTTACGATACCTAGACATCTGCAGACGCTATTTCCTAGCAAGGCAGTGTCGCATTTACAATCATTTGAAGTGTAGACGAGGAATACATAACACTTCGCAAATCATATTATATCTTACCATGAAACATAGAAATGAGATGCCATATCGCGTTTTAAGAAGCATTAGAACACTATCGCTACGAAACCTAGACATCTGCAGACGCTATTTCCTAGCAAGGAAGTGTCGCATTTACATTCATTTGAAGTGTAGACGAGGAATACATAACACTTCGCAAATCGTATTATATCTTACCATGAGCCATAGAAATGAGATGCGATATCGCGTTTTAATAATCATAAGAACTCTATTGCTACGTTACGTAGACATCTGCAAACACTATTTCCTAGCGAGGAAGAGTCGCATTTATATTCATTTGAAGTGTAGACGAGGAATACATAACACTTCGCAAATCATATTATATCTTACCATGAAACATAGAAATGAGATGCGATATCGCGTTTTAAGAAGCATTAGAACTCTATTGCTACGAAAGGTAGACATCTGCAAACGCTATTTCCTTGCAAGGAAGTGTCGCATTTACATTCATTTGAATCGTATACGAGGAATGCATAACACTTCGCAATGAATATTATATCTTATCATGAAACATAGATATGAGATGCAATATCTCGTTTTAAGAAGCATTTGAACTCTATTGCTTCGATACGTAGACATCTGCAAACGCTAATTCCTTCCATGGAAGTGTCGCATTTACATTCATTTGACGTGTAGACGAGGAATACATAACTCTTCGCAATGAATGTTATATCTTATCATGAAACATAGATATGAGATGCAATATCGCGTTTTAAGAAGCATTAGAAATCTATTGCTACGATACGTAGACATCTGCAAACGCTATTTCCTTGCAAGGAAGTGTCGCATTTACATTCATTTGAATCGTATACGAGGAATGCATAACACTTCGCAATGAATATTATATCTTATCATGAAACATAGATATGAGATGCAATATCTCGTTTTTAGAAGCATTTGAACACTAGTGCTTCGATACGTAGACATTTGCAAACGCTATTTCCTTGCAAGGAAGTGTCGTATTTACATTCATTTGAAGTGTAGACGAGGAATACATAACACTTCGCAAATCATATTATATCTTACCATAAGACACAGAAATGTGATGCGATATCGCGTTTTAAGTATCATAAGAACTCCATTGCTACGATACGTAGACATCTGCAAACGCTATTTCCATGCAAGGAAGTGTCGCATTTACATTCATTTGAATCGTAGACGAGGAATGCATAATACTTCGCAAATCATATTATATCTTGACATGAAACATGGAAATGAGATGCAATATCTCGTTTTAAGAAGCATTTGAACTCAAATGCTACGATACCTAGACATCTGCAGACGCTATTTCCTAGCAAGGAAGTGTCGCATTTACATTCATTTAAAGTGTAGACGAGGAAAACATGACACATCGCAAATCATATTATATCTTACCATGAAACATAGAAATGAGTTGCGATATCGCGTTTTAAGTATGATAAGAACTCCATTGTTACGATACGTAGACATCTGCAAACGCTATTTCCTTGCAAGGAAGTGTCGCATTTACATTCATTTGAATCGTAGACGAGGAATGCATAACTCTTCGCAATGAATGTTATATCTTATCATGAAACATAGATATGAGATGCAATATCGCGTTTTAAGAAGCATTAGAAATCTGTTGCTACGATACGTAGACATCTGCAAACGCTATTTCCTTGCAAGGAAGTGTCGCATTTACATTCATTTGAATCGTATACGAGGAATGCATAACACTTCGCAATGAATATTATATCTTATCATGAAACATAGATATGAGATGCAATATCTCGTTTTAAGAAGCATTTGGACTCTATTGCTTCGATACGTAGACATCTGCAAACGCTATTTCCATGCAAGGAAGTGTCGCATTTACATTCATTTGAATCGTAGACGAGGAATGCATAATACTTCGCAAATCATATTATATCTTGACATGAAACATGGAAATGAGATGCGACATCTCGTTTTAAGAAGCATTTGAACTCAAATGCTACGATACCTAGACATCTGCAAACGCTATTTCCTAGCAAGGAAGTGTCGCATTTACATTCATTTAAAGTGTAGACGAGGAAAACATGACACATCGCAAATCATATTATATCTTACCATGAAACATAGAAATGAGATGCGATGTCGCGTTTTAAGTATGATAAGAACTCCATTGTTACGATACGTAGACATCTGCAAACGCTATTTCCTTGCAAGGAAGTGTCGCATTTACATTCATTTGAATCGTAGACGAGGAATGCATAACTCTTCGCAATGAATGTTATATCTTATCATGAAACATAGATATGATATGCAATATCGCGTTTTAAGAAGCATTAGAAATCTATTGCTACGATACGTAGACATCTGCAAACGCTATTTCCTTGCAAGGAAGTGTCGCATTTACATTCATTTGAATCGTAGACGAGGAATGCATAACACTTCGCAATGAATATTATATCTTATCATGAAACATTGATATGAGATGCAATATCTCGTTTTAAGAAGCATTTTAACTCTATTGCTTCGATACGTAGACATCTGCAAACGCTATTTCCTTGCAAGGAAGTGTCGCATTTACGTTCATTTGAATCGTAGACGAGGAATGCATAACACTTCGCAAGGAATATTATATCTTATCATGAAACATAGATATGAGATGCAATATCTCGTTTTTAGTAGCATTTGAACACTAGTGCTTCGATACGTAGACATTTGCAAACGCTATTTCCTTGCAAGGAAGTGTCGTATTTACATTCATTTGAAGAGTAGACGAGGAATACATAACACTTCGCAATGAATATTATATCTTACCATGAAACATAGAAATGAGATGCGATATCGCGTTTTAAGAAGCATTAGAACTCTATCATTACGATACCTAGACATCTGCAGACGCTATTTCCTAGCAAGGCAGTGTCGCATTTACATTCACTTGAAGTGTAGACGAGGAATACATGACACTTCGCAAATCATATTATATCTTACCATGAAACATATAAATGAGATGCGATATCGCGTTTTAAGAAGCATTACAAATCTATTGCTACCATACGTAGACATCTACAAACGCTATTTCTTTGCAGGGAAGTGTCGCATTAAAATTCATTTGAAGTGTAGACGAGGAATACATAACACTTCGCAAATCATATTATATCTTACCATGAAACATAGAAATGAGATGCGATATCGCGTTTTAAGAAGCATTAGAACTCTATTGCTTCGATACGTAGACATCTGCAAACGCTATTTCCTTGCAAGGAAGTGTCGCATTTACATTCATTTGAATCGTATACGAGGAATGCATAACACTTCGCAAAGAATATTATGTCTTATCATGAAACATAGATATGAGATGCAATATCTCGCTCTAAGAAGCATTTGAACTCTATTGCTACGATACCTAGACATCTGCAAACGCTATTTCCTAACGAAGAAGTGTCGCATTCACATTCATTTGAAATGTAGATGAGGAATACATAACACTTCGCAAATCATATTATATCTTACCATGAAACATAGAAATGAGATGCGATATCGCGTTTTAAGAATCATATGAACTCTATTGCTACGATACTTAGACATCTGCGAACGCTATTTCCTTGCAAGGAAGTGTCGCATTTACATTCATTTGAATCGTATACGAGGAATGCATAACATTTCGCAATGAATATTATAACTTATCAGGAAACATAGATATGAGATGCAATATCTCGCTTTAAGAAGCATTTGAACTCTATTGCTACGATACCTAGACATCTGCAACGCTATTTTCTAACGAAGAAGTGTCGCATTCACATTCATTTGAAGTGTAGACGAGGAATACATAACACTTCGCAAATCATATTATATCTTACCATGAAACATAGAAATGAGATGCGATATCGCGTTTTAAGAATCATAAGAACTCTATTGCTACGATACTTAGACATCTGCAAACGCTATTTCCTTGCAAGGAAGTGTCGCATTTACATTCATTTGAATCGTAGACGAGGAATGCATAGCACTTCGCAATGAATATTATACCTTATCATGAAGCATAGATATGAGATGCTATATCTCGTTTTAAGAAGCATTTGAACTCTATTGCTACGATACTTAGACATCTGCAAACGCTATTTCCATGCAAGGAAGTGTCGCATTTACATTCATTTCAATCGTAGACGAGGAATGCATAACACTTCGCAATGAATATTATATCTTATCATGAAACATAGATATGAGATGCTATATCTCGTTTTAAGAAGCATTTGAACTCTATTGCTACGATACTTAGACATCTGCAAACGCTAATTCCTTGCAAGGAAGTGTCGCATTTACATTCATTTGAATCGTAGACGAGGAATGCATAACACTTCGCAATGAATATTATATCTTATCATGAAACATAGATATGAGATGCTATATCTCGTTTTAAGAAGCATTTGAACTCTATTGCTACGATACCTAGACAGCTGCAGACGCTATTTCCTAGGAAGGAAGAGTCGCATTTACATTCATTTAAAGTGTAGAGGAGGAATACATAACACTTCGCAAATTATATTATATCTTACCATGAAACATAGAAATGAGATGCGATATCGCGTTTTAAGAAGCATTAGAACACTATGGCTACGATACCTAGACATCTGCAGACGCTATTTCCTAGCAAGGAAGTGTCGCATTTACATTCATTTGAAGTGTAGACGAGGAATACATGACACTTCGCAAATCATATTATATCTTACCATGAAACATAGAAATGAGATGCGATATCGCGTTTTAAGAAGCATTAGAACACTATAGCTACGATAGGTAGACATTTGCAAACGCTATTTCCTTGCAAGGAAGTTTCGCATTTACATTCATTTAAAGTGTAGAGGAGGAATACATAACACTTCGCAAATTATATTACATCTTACCATGAAAGATAGAAATGAGATGCGATATCGCGTTTTAAGAAGCGTCAGAAAGCTAATGCTACGATACGTAGACATCTGCAAACGCTATTTCCTAGCGAGGAAGTATCGCATTCACATTCATTTGAAGTGTAGACGAGGAAAACATAACACTTCGCAGATCATATTATATCTTACCATGAAACATAGAAATGAGATGCGATATCGCGTTTTAAGAATCATAAGAACACTATTGCTACGATACGTAGACATCTGCAAACGCTATTTCCTTGCAAGGAAGTGTCGCATTTACATTAATTTGAATGGTAGACAAGGAGTGCATAACAATTCGCAATGAATATTATATCTTATCATGAAACATAGAAATGAGATGCGATATTGCGTTTTAAGAAGCATTAGAACTCTATCGCTACGATACCTAGACATCTGCAGACGATATTTCCTAGCAAGGAAGTGTCGCGTTTACATTCATATGAAGTGTAGACGAGGAATGCATAACACTTCGCAATGAATATTATATCTTATCATGAAACATAGATATGAGATGCAATATCTCGCTTTACGAAACATTTGAACTCTATTGCTACGATACCTAGACATCTGCAAACGCTATTTCCTAAGGAAGAAGTGTCGCATTCACATTCATTTGAAGTGTAGACGAGGAATAAATAACACTTCGCAAATCATATTATATCTTACCATGAAACATAGAAATGAGATGCGATATCGCGTTTTAAGAAGCATTAGAACTCTATTGCTACGAAAGGTAGACATCTGCAATCGCTATTTCCTTGCAAGGAAGTGTCGCAATTACATTAATTTGAATGGTAGACAAGGAGTGCATAACAATTCGCAATGAATATTATATCTTATCATGAAACATAGAAATGAGATGCGATATCGCGTTTTAAGAAGCATTAGAACACTATTGCTACGATACGTAGACATCTGCAAACGCTATTTCCTTGCAAGGAAGTGTCGCATTTACATTCATTTGAAGTGTAGACGAGGAATACATAACACTTCGCAAATCATATTATATCTTACCATGAAACATAGAAATGAGATGCGATATCGCGTTTTAAGAAGCATTAGAACTCTATTGCTACGACACGTAGACATCTGCAAACGCTACTTCCTTGCAAGGAAGTATCGCATTTACATTCATTTGAATCGTAGACGAGGAATGCATAACACTTCGCATTGAATATTATATCTTATCATGAAACATAGATATGAGATGCAATATCTCGTTTTAAGAAGCATTTGAACTCTATTGCTTCGATACGTAGACACCTGCAAACACTATTTCCTTGCAAGGAAGTGTCGCATTTACGTTCATTTGAATCGTAGACGGGGAATGCATAACACTTCGCAATGAATATTATATCTTATCATGAAACATAGATATGAGATGCTATATCTCGTTTTAAGAAGCATTAGAACTCTATTGCTACGATACCTAGACATCTGCAAACGCTATTTCCTTGCAAGGAAGTGTCGCATTTACATTCATTTGAAGTGTAGACGAGGAATTCATAACACTTCGCAAATCATATTATATCTTACCATGAAACATAGAAATGAGATGCGATATCGCGTTTTAAGAAGCATTAGAACTCTATTGCTACGAAAGGTAGACATCTGCAATCGCTATTTCCTTGCAAGGAAGTGTCGCATTTACATTAATTTGAATGGTAGACAAGGAGTACATAACAATTCCCAATGAATATTATATCTTATCATGAAACATAGGCATGAGATGCGATATCGCGTTTTAAGAAGCATTAGAACTCTATCGCTACGTATCTAGACATCTGCAGACGATATTTCCTTGCAAGGAAGTGTCGCATTTACATTCATTTGAAGTGTATACGAGGAATACATAACACTTCGCAAATCATATTATATCTTACCATGAAACATAGAAATGAGATGTGATATCGCGTTTTAAGAAGCATTAGAACACTATGGCTACGATACCTAGACATCTGCAGACGCTATTTCCTAGCAAGGAAGTGTCGCATTTACATTCATTTGAAGTGTAGACGAGGAATACATGACACTTCGCAAATCATATTATATCTTACCATGAAACATAGAAATGAGATGCCATATCGCGTTTTAAGAAGCATTAGAACACTATAGCTACGATAGGTAGACATTTGCAAACGCTATTTCCTTGCAAGGAAGTCTCGCATTTACATTCACTTAAAGTGTAGAGGAGGAATACATAACACTTCGCAAATTATATTACATCTTACCATGAAACATAGAAATGAGATGCGATATCGCGTTTTAAGAAGCATTAGAACTCTATTGCTACGATACCTAGACATCTGCAGACGCAATTTCCTAGAAAGGAAGTGTCGCATTTTCATTCATTTGAAGTGTAGAAGAGGACTACATGACACTTCGCAAATCATATTATATCTTACCATGAAACATAGAAATGAGATGCGATATCGCGTTTTAAGAAGCATTAGAACACTATTGCTACGATACGTAGACATCTGCAAACGCTATTTCCTTGCAAGGAAGTGTCGCATTTACATTAATTTGAATGGTAGACAAGGAGTGCGTAACAATTCGCAGTGAATATTATATCTTATCATGAAACATAGAAATGAGATGCGATATTGCGTTTTAAGAAGCATTAGAACTCTATCGCTACGATACCTAGACATCTGCAGACGATATTTCCTAGCAAGGAAGTGTCGCGTTTACATTCATATGAAGTGTAGACGAGGAATGCATATCACTTCGCAATGAATATTATATCTTATCATGAAACATAGATATGAGATGCAATATCTCGCTTTACGAAACATTTGAACTCTATTGCTACGATACCTAGACATCTGCAAACGCTATTTCCTAACGAAGAAGTGTCGCATTCACATTCATTTGAAGTGTAGACGAGGAATACATAACACTTCGCAAATCATATTATATCTTACCATGAAACATAGAAATGAGATGCGATATCGCGTTTTAAGAAGCATTAGAACTCTATTGCTACGAAAGGTAGACATCTGCAATCGCTATTTCCTTCCAAGGAAGTGTCGCAATTACATTAATTTGAGTGGTAGACAAGGAGTGCATAACAATTCGCAATGAATATTATATCTTATCATGAAACATAGAAATGAGATGCGATATCGCGTTTTGAGAAGCATTAGAACACTATTGCTACGATACGTAGACATCTGCAAACGCTATTTCCTTGCAAGGAAGTGTCGCATTTACATTCATTTGAAGTGTAGACGAGGAATACATGACACTTCGCAAATCATATTATATCTTACCATGAAACATAGAAATGAGATGCGATATCGCGTTTTAAGAAGCATTAGAACACTATAGCTACGATAGGTAGACATTTGCAAACGCTATTTCCTTGCAAGGAAGTCTCGCATTTACATTCATTTAAAGTGTAGAGGAGGAATACATAACACATCGCAAATTGTATTACATCTTACCATGAAACATAGAAATGAGATGCGATATCGCGTTTTAAGAAGCATTAGAACTCTATTGCTACGATACCTAGACATCTGCAGACACTATTTCCTAGAAAGGAAGTGTCGCATTTACATTCATTTGACGTGTAGAAGAGGAATACATGACACTTCGCAAATCATATTATATCTTACCATGAAAGATAGAAATGAGATGCGATATCGCGTTTTAAGAAGCATCAGAAAGCTAATGCTACGATACGTAGACATCTGCAAACGCTATTTCCTAGCGAGGAAGTATCGCATTCACATTCATTTGAAGTGTAGACGAGGAAAACATAACACTTCGCAAATCATATTATATCTTACCATGAAACATAGAAATGAGATGCGATATCGCGTTTTAAGAATCATAAGAACACTATTGCTACGATACGTAGACATCTGCAAACGCTATTTCCTTGCAAGGAAGTGTCGCATTTACATTAATTTGAATGGTAGACAAAGAGTGCATAACAATTCGCAATGAATATTATATCTTATCATGAAACATAGAAATGAGATGCGATATTGCGTTTTAAGAAGCATTAGAACTCTATCGCTACGATACCTAGACATCTGCAGACGATATTTCCTAGCAAGGAAGTGTCGCGTTTACATTCATATGAAGTGTAGACGAGGAATGCATAACACTTCGCAATGAATATTATATCTTATCATGAAACATAGATATGAGATGCAATATCTCGCTCTACGAAACATTTGAACTCTATTGCTACGATACCTAGACATCTGCAAACGCTATTTCCTAAGGAAGAAGTGTCGCATTCACATTCATTTGAAGTGTAGACGAGGAATACATAACACTTCGCAAATCATATTATATCTTACCATGAAACATAGAAATGAGATGCGATATCGCGTTTTAAGAAGCATTGGAACTCTATTGCTACGAAAGGTAGACATCTGCAATCGCTATTTCCTTGCAAGGAAGTGTCGCAATTACATTAATTTGAATGGTAGACAAGGAGTGCATAACAATTCGCAATGAATATTATATCTTATCATGAAACATAGAAATGAGATGCGATATCGCGTTTTAAGAAGCATTAGAACACTATTGCTACGATACGTAGACATCTGCAAACGCTATTTCCTTGCAAGGAAGTGTCGCATTTACATTCATTTGAAGTGTAGACGAGGAATACATAACACTTCGCAAATCATATTATATCTTACCATGAAACATAGAAATGAGATGCGATATCGCGTTTTAAGAAGCATTAGAACTCTATCATTACGATACCTAGACATCTGCAGACGCTATTTCCTAGCAAGGCAGTGTCGCATTTACATTCACTTGAAGTGTAGACGAGGAATACATGACACTTCGCAAATCATATTATATCTTACCATGAAACATATAAATGAGATGCGATATCGCGTTTTAAGAAGCATTACAAATCTATTGCTACGATACGTAGACATCTACAAACGCTATTTCTTTGCAGGGAAGTGTCGCATTAAAATTCATTTGAAGTGTAGACGAGGAATACATAACACTTCGCAAATCATATTATATCTTACCATGAAACATAGAAATGAGATGCGATATCGCGTTTTAAGAAGCATTAGAACTCTATTGCTTCGATACGTAGACATCTGCAAACGCTATTTCCTTGCAAGGAAGTGTCGCATTTACACTCATTTGATTCGTATACGAGGAATGCATAACACTTCGCAAAGAATATTATGTCTTATCATGAAACATAGATATGAGATGCAATATCTCGCTCTAAGAAGCATTTGAACTCTATTGCTACGATACCTAGACATCTGCAAACGCTATTTCCTAACGAAGAAGTGTCGCATTCACATTCATTTGAAATGTAGATGAGGAATACATAACACTTCGCAAATCATATTATATCTTACCATGAAACATAGAAATGAGATGCGATATCGCGTTTTAAGAATCATATGAACTCTATTGCTACGATACTTAGACATCTGCGAACGCTATTTCCTTGCAAGGAAGTGTCGCATTTACATTCATTTGAATCGTATACGAGGAATGCATAACATTTCGCAATGAATATTATAACTTATCAGGAAACATAGATATGAGATGCAATATCTCGCTTTAAGAAGCATTTGAACTCTATTGCTACGATACCTAGACATCTGCAACGCTATTTTCTAACGAAGAAGTGTCGCATTCACATTCATTTGAAGTGTAGACGAGGAATACATAACACTTCGCAAATCATATTATATCTTACCATGAAACATAGAAATGAGATGCGATATCGCGTTTTAAGAATCATAAGAACTCTATTGCTACGATACTTAGACATCTGCAAACGCTATTTCCTTGCAAGGAAGTGTCGCATTTACATTCATTTGAATCGTAGACGAGGAATGCATAGCACTTCGCAATGAATATTATACCTTATCATGAAGCATAGATATGAGATGCTATATCTCGTTTTAAGAAGCATTTGAACTCTATTGCTACGATACTTAGACATCTGCAAACGCTATTTCCATGCAAGGAAGTGTCGCATTTACATTCATTTCAATCGTAGACGAGGAATGCATAACACTTCGCAATGAATATTGTATCTTATCATGAAACATAGATATGAGATGCTATATCTCGTTTTAAGAAGCATTTGAACTCTATTGCTACGATACTTAGACATCTGCATACGCTAATTCCTTGCAAGGAAGTGTCGCATTTACATTCATTTGAATCTTAGACGAGGAATGCATAACACTTCGCAATGAATATTATATCTTATCATGAAACATAGATATGAGATGCTATATCTCGTTTTAAGAAGCATTTGAACTCTATTGCTACGATACCTAGACATCTGCAGACGCTATTTCCTAGCAAGGAAGAGTCGCATTTACATTCATTTAAAGTGTAGAGGAGGAATACATAACACTTCGCAAATTATATTATATCTTACCATGAAACATCGAAATGAGATGCGATATCGCGTTTTAAGAAGCATAAGAACTCTATTGCTACGATAGGTAGACATCTGCAAACGCTATTTCCTTGCAAGGAAGTGTCGCATTTACATTCATTTGATGTGTAGACGAAGAATTCATAACACTTCGCAAATCATATTATATCTTACCATGAAACATAGAAATGAGATGCGATATCGCGTTTTAAGAAGCATTAGAACTCTATTGCTACGAAAGGTAGACATCTGCAATCGCTATTTCCTTGCAAGGAAGTGTCGCATTTACATTAATTTGAATGGTAGACAAGGAGTACATAACAATTCGCAATGAATATTATATCTTATCATGAAACATAGACATGAGATGCGATATCGCGTTTTAAGAAGCATTAGAACACTATCGCTACGATACCTAGACATCTGCAGACGATATTTCCTTGCAAGGAAGTGTCGCATTTACATTCATTTGAAGTGTATACGAGGAATCCATAACACTTCGCAAATCATATTATATCTTACCATGAAACATAGAAATGAGATGCGATATCGCGTTTTAAGAAGCATTAGAACACTATGGCTACGATACCTAGACATCTGCAGACGCTATTTCCTAGCAAGGAAGTGTCGCATTTACATTCATTTGAAGTGTAGACGAGGAATACATGACACTTCGCAAATCATATTATATCTTACCATGAAACATAGAAATGAGATGCGATATCGCGTTTTAAGAAGCATTAGAACACTATAGCTACGATAGGTAGACATTTGCAAACGCTATTTCCTTGCAAGGAAGTCTCGCATTTACATTCATTTAAAGTGTAGAGGAGGA
Organism: Xylocopa sonorina; assembly: GCF_050948175.1. Taxonomy (NCBI): domain Eukaryota; kingdom Metazoa; phylum Arthropoda; class Insecta; order Hymenoptera; family Apidae; genus Xylocopa; species Xylocopa sonorina. Next base: position 194,304 of record NW_027490239.1, read on the forward strand.
ATACATAACACTTCGCAAATTATATTACATCTTACCATGAAAGATAGAAATGAGATGCGATATCGCGTTTTAAGAAGCATCAGAAAGCTAATGCTACGATACGTAGACATCTGCAAACGCTATTTCCTAGCGAGGAAGTATCGCATTCACATTCATTTGAAGTGTAGACGAGGAAAACATAACACTTCGCAAATCATATTATATCTTACCATGAAACATAGAAATGAGATGCGATATCGCGTTTTAAGAATCATAAGAACACTATTGCTACGATACGTAGACATCTGCAAACGCTATTTCCTTGCAAGGAAGTGTCGCATTTACATTAATTTGAATGGTAGACAAGGAGTGCATAACAATTCGCAATGAATATTATATCTTATCATGAAACATAGAAATGAGATGCGATATTGCGTTTTAAGAAGCATTAGAACTCTATCGCTACGATACCTAGACATCTGCAGACGATATTTCCTAGCAAGGAAGTGTCGCGTTTACATTCATATGAAGTGTAGACGAGGAATGCATAACACTTCGCAATGAATATTATATCTTATCATGAAACATAGATATGAGATGCAATATCTCGCTTTACGAAGCATTTGAACTCTATTGCTACGATACCTAGACATCTGCAAACGCTATTTCCTAAGGAAGAAGTGTCGCATTCACATTCATTTGAAGTGTAGACGAGGAATAAATAACACTTCGCAAATCATATTATATCTTACCATGAAACATAGAAATGAGATGCGATATCGCGTTTTAAGAAGCATTAGAACTCTATTGCTACGAAAGGTAGACATCTGCAATCGCTATTTCCTTGCAAGGAAGTGTCGCAATTACATTAATTTGAATGGTAGACAAGGAGTGCATAACAATTCGCAATGAATATTATATCTTATCATGAAACATAGAAATGAGATGCGATATCGCGTTTATAGAAGCATTAGAACACTATTGCTACGATACGTAGACATCTGCAAACGCTATTTCCTTGCAAGGAAGTGTCGCATTTACATTCATTTGAAGTGTAGACGAGGAATACATAACACTTCGCAAATCATATTATATCTTACCATGAAACATAGAAATGAGATGCGATATCGCGTTTTAAGAAGCATTAGAACTCTATTGCTACGACACGTAGACATCTGCAAACGCTACTTCCTTGCAAGGAAGTGTCGCATTTACATTCATTTGAATCGTAGACGAGGAATGCATAACACTTCGCATTGAATATTATATCTTATCATGAAACATAGATATGAGATGCAATATCTCGTTTTAAGAAGCATTTGAACTCTATTGCTTCGATACGTAGACACCTGCAAACACTATTTCCTTGCAAGGAAGTGTCGCATTTACGTTCATTTGAATCGTAGACGGGGAATGCATAACACTTCGCAATGAATATTATATCTTATCATGAAACATAGATATGAGATGCTATATCTCGTTTTAAGAAGCATTAGAACTCTATTGCTACGATACCTAGACATCTGCAAACGCTATTTCCTTGCAAGGAAGTGTCGCATTTACATTCATTTGAAGTGTAGACGAGGAATTCATAACACTTCGCAAATCATATTATATCTTACCATGAAACATAGAAATGAGATGCGATATCGCGTTTTAAGAAGTATTAGAACTCTATTGCTACGAAAGGTAGACATCTGCAATCGCTATTTCCTTGCAAGGAAGTGTCGCATTTACATTAATTTGAATGGTAGACAAGGAGTACATAACAATTCCCAATGAATATTATATCTTATCATGAAACATAGGCATGAGATGCGATATCGCGTTTTAAGAAGCATTAGAACTCTATCGCTACGATACCTAGACATCTGCAGACGATATTTCCTTGCAAGGAAGTGACGCATTTACATTCATTTGAAGTGTATACGAGGAATACATAACACTTCGCAAATCATATTATATCTTACCATGAAACATAGAAATGAGATGTGATATCGCGTTTTAAGAAGCATTAGAACACTATGGCTACGATACCTAGACATCTGCAGACGCTATTTCCTAGCAAGGAAGTGTCGCATTTACATTCATTTGAAGTGTAGACGAGGAATACATGACACTTCGCAAATCATATTATATCTTACCATGAAACATAGAAATGAGATGCCATATCGCGTTTTAAGAAGCATTAGAACACTATAGCTACGATAGGTAGACATTTGCAAACGCTATTTCCTTGCAAGGAAGTCTCGCATTTACATTCACTTAAAGTGTAGAGGAGGAATACATAACACTTCGCAAATTATATTACATCTTACCATGAAACATAGAAATGAGATGCGATATCGCGTTTTAAGAAGCATTAGAACTCTATTGCTACGAAAGGTAGACATCTGCAATCGCTATTTCCTTGCAAGGAAGTGTCGCAATTACATTAATTTGAATGGTAGACAAGGAGTGCATAACAATTCGCAATGAATATTATATCTTATCATGAAACATAGAAATGAGATGCGATATCGCGTTTTAAGAAGCATTAGAACACTATTGCTACGATACGTAGACATCTGCAAACGCTATTTCCTTGCAAGGAAGTGTCGCATTTACATTCATTTGAAGTGTAGACGAGGAATACATAACACTTCGCAAATCATATTATATCTTACCATGAAACATAGAAATGAGATGCGATATCGCGTTTTAAGAAGCATTAGAACTCTATTGCTACGACACGTAGACATCTGCAAACGCTACTTCCTTGCAAGGAAGTGTCGCATTTACATTCATTTGAATCGTAGACGAGGAATGCATAACACTTCGCATTGAATATTATATCTTATCATGAAACATAGATATGAGATGCAATATCTCGTTTTAAGAAGCATTTGAACTCTATTGCTTCGATACGTAGACACCTGCAAACACTATTTCCTTGCTAGAAAGTGTCGCATTTACGTTCATTTGAATCGTAGACGGGGAATGCATAACACTTCGCAATGAATATTATATCTTATCATGAAACATAGATATGAGATGCTATATCTCGTTTTAAGAAGCATTAGAACACTATTGCTACGATACCTAGACATCTGCAAACGCTATTTCCTTGCAAGGAAGTGTCGCATTTACATTCATTTGAAGTGTAGACGAGGAATTCATAACACTTCGCAAATCATATTATATCTTACCATGAAACATAGAAATGAGATGCGATATCGCGTTTTAAGAAGCATTAGAACTCTATTGCTACGAAAGGTAGACATCTGCAATCGCTATTTCCTTGCAAGGAAGTGTCGCATTTACATTAATTTGAATGGTAGACAAGGAGTACATAACAATTCCCAATGAATATTATATCTTATCATGAAACATAGGCATGAGATGCGATATCGCGTTTTAAGAAGCATTAGAACTCTATCGCTACGATACCTAGACATCTGCAGACGATATTTCCTTGCAAGGAAGTGTCGCATTTACATTCATTTGAAGTGTATACGAGGAATACATAACACTTCGCAAATCATATTATATCTTACCATGAAACATAGAAATGAGATGTGATATCGCGTTTTAAGAAGCATTAGAACACTATGGCTACGATACCTAGACATCTGCAGACGCTATTTCCTAGCAAGGAAGTGTCGCATTTACATTCATTTGAAGTGTAGACGAGGAATACATGACACTTCGCAAATCATATTATATCTTACCATGAAACATAGAAATGAGATGCCATATCGCGTTGTAAGAAGCATTAGAACACTATAGCTACGATAGGTAGACATTTGCAAACGCTATTTCCTTGCAAGGAAGTCTCGCATTTACATTCACTTAAAGTGTAGAGGAGGAATACATAACACTTCGCAAATTATATTACATCTTACCATGAAACATAGAAATGAGATGCGATATCGCGTTTTAAGAAGCATTAGAACTCTATTGCTACGATACCTAGACATCTGCAGACGCAATTTCCTAGAAAGGAAGTGTCGCATTTACATTCATTTGAAGTGTAGAAGAGGACTACATGACACTTCGCAAATCATATTATATCTTACCATGAAACATAGAAATGAGATGCGATATCGCGTTTTAAGAAGCATTAGAACACTATTGCTACGATACGTAGACATCTGCAAACGCTATTTCCTTGCAAGGAAGTGTCGCATTTACATTAATTTGAATGGTAGACAAGGAGTGCGTAACAATTCGCAGTGAACATTATATCTTATCATGAAACATAGAAATGAGATGCGATATTGCGTTTTAAGAAGCATTAGAACTCTATCGCTACGATACCTAGACATCTGCAGACGATATTTCCTAGCAAGGAAGTGTCGCGTTTACATTCATATGAAGTGTAGACGAGGAATGCATATCACTTCGCAATGAATATTATATCTTATCATGAAACATAGATATGAGATGCAATATCTCGCTTTACGAAACATTTGAACTCTATTGCTACGATACCTAGACATCTGCAAACGCTATTTCCTAACGAAGAAGTGTCGCATTCACATTCATTTGAAGTGTAGACGAGGAATACATAACACTTCGCAAATCATATTATATCTTACCATGAAACATAGAAATGAGATGCGATATCGCGTTTTAAGAAGCATTAGAACTCTATTGCTACGAAAGGTAGACATCTGCAATCGCTATTTCCTTCCAAGGAAGTGTCGCAATTACATTAATTTGAGTGGTAGACAAGGAGTGCATAACAATTCGCAATGAATATTATATCTTATCATGAAACATAGAAATGAGATGCGATATCGCGTTTTAAGAAGCATTAGAACACTATTGCTACGATACGTAGACATCTGCAAACGCTATTTCCTTGCAAGGAAGTGTCGCATTTACATTCATTTGAAGTGTAGACGAGGAATACATGACACTTCGCAAATCATATTATATCTTACCATGAAACATAGAAATGAGATGCGATATCGCGTTTTAAGAAGCATTAGAACACTATAGCTACGATAGGTAGACATTTGCAAACGCTATTTCCTTGCAAGGAAGTCTCGCATTTACATTCATTTAAAGTGTAGAGGAGGAATACATAACACTTCGCAAATTATATTACATCTTACCATGAAACATAGAAATGAGATGCGATATCGCGTTTTAAGAAGCATTAGAACTCTATTGCTACGATACCTAGACATCTGCAGACACTATTTCCTAGAAAGGAAGTGTCGCATTTACATTCATTTGAAGTGTAGAAGAGGAATACATGACACTTCGCACATCATATTATATCTTACCATGAAAGATAGAAATGAGATGCGATATCGCGTTTTAAGAAGCATCAGAAAGCTAATGCTACGATACGTAGACATCTGCAAACGCTATTTCCTAGCGAGGAAGTATCGCATTCACATTCATTTGAGGTGTAGACGAGGAAAAGATAACACTTCGCAAATCATATTATATCTTACCATGAAACATAGAAATGAGATGCGATATCGCGTTTTAAGAATCATAAGAACACTATTGCTACGATACGTAGACATCTGCAAACGCTATTTCCTTGCAAGGAAGTGTCGCATTTACATTAATTTGAATGGTAGACAAAGAGTGCATAACAATTCGCAATGAATATTATATCTTATCATGAAACATAGAAATGAGATGCGATATTGCGTTTTAAGAAGCATTAGAACTCTATCGCTACGATACCTAGACATCTGCAGACGATATTTCCTAGCAAGGAAGTGTCGCGTTTACATTCATATGAAGTGTAGACGAGGAATGCATAACACTTCGCAATGAATATTATATCTTATCATGAAACATAGATATGAGATGCAATATCTCGCTCTACGAAACATTTGAACTCTATTGCTACGATACCTAGACATCTGCAAACGCTATTTCCTAAGGAAGAAGTGTCGCATTTACATTCATATGAAGTGTAGACGAGGAATACATAACACTTCGCAAATCATATTATATCTTACCATGAAACATAGAAATGAGATGCGATATCGCGTTTCAAGAATCATAAGAACTCTATTGCTACGATACGTAGACATCTGCAAACGCTATTTCCTTGCAAGGAAGTGTCGCATTTACATTCAATTGAATCGTAGACGAGGAATGCATAGCACTTCGCAATGAATATTACATCTTATCATGAGACATAGATATGAGATGCAATATCTCGTTTTAAGAAGAATTTGAGCTCTATTGCTTCGATACGTAGACATCTGCAAACGCTATTTCCTTGCAAGGAAGTGTCGCATTTACATTCATTTGAATCGTAGACGAGGAATGCATAACACTTCGCAATGAATATTATATCTTATCATGAAACATAGATATGAGATGCAATATCTCGCATTAAGAAGCATTTGAACTCTATTGCTACGTTGCCTAGACATCTTCAGACGATATTTCCTAGCAAGGAAGTGTCGCATTCACATTCATTTGAAGTGTAGACGAGGAATACATAACACTTCGCAAATCATATTATATCTTACCATGAAACATAGAAATGAGATGCGATATCGCGTTTTAAGAAGCGTTACAAATCTATTGCTACGATACGTAGACATCTGCAAACGCTATTTCCTTGCAGGGAAGTGTCGCACTTACATTCATTTGATGTGTAGACGAGGAATACATAACACTTCGCAAATCATATTATATCTTACCATGGAACATAGAAATGAGATGCGATATCGCGTTTCAAAAATCATAAGAACTCTATTGCTACGATACGTAGACATCTGCAAACGCTATTTCCTTGCAAGGAAGTGTCGCATTTACATTCATTTGAAGTGTAGACGAGGAATACATGACACTTCGCAAATCATATTATATCTTACCATGAAACATAGAAATGAGATGCGATATCGCGTTTTAAGAAGCATTAGAACACTATTGCTACGATAGGTAGACATTTGCAAACGCTATTTCCTTGCAAGGAAGTGTCGTATTTACATTCATTTGAAGTGTAGACGAGGAATACATAACACTTCGCAAATCATATTATATCTTACCATGAAACATAGAAATGAGATGCGATTTCGCGTTTTAAGAAGCATTAGAACTCTATCGTTACGATACCTAGACATCTGCAGACGCTATTTCCTAGCAAGGAAGTGTCGCATTTACATTCATCTGAAGTGTAGACGAGGAATACATAACACTTCGCAAATCATATTATATCTTTCCATGAAACATAGAAATGAGATGCGATATCGCGTTTCAAAAATCATAAGAACTCTATTGCTACGATACGTAGACATCTGCAAACGCTATTTCCTTGCAAGGAAGTGTCGCATTTACATTCATTTGAAGTGTAGACGAGGAATACATGACACTTCGCAAATCATATTATATCTTACCATGAAACATAGAAATGAGATGCGATTTCGCGTTTTAAGAAGCATTAGAACTCTATCGTTACGATACCTAGACATCTGCAGACGCTATTTCCTAGCAAGGAAGTGTCGCATTTACATTCATCTGATGTGTAGACGAGGAATACATAACACTTCGCAAATCATATTATATCTTTCCATGAAACATAGAAATGAGATGCGATATCGCGTTTTAAGAAGCATTAGAACACTATTGCTACGATAGGTAGACATTTGCAAACGCTATTTCCTTGCAAGGAAGTGTCGTATTTACATTCATTTGAAGTGTAGACGAGGAATACATAACACTTCGCAAATCATATTATATCTTACCATGAAACATAGAAATGAGATGCGATTTCGCGTTTTAAGAAGCATTAGAACTCTATCGTTACGATACCTAGACATCTGCAGACGCTATTTCCTAGCAAGGAAGTGTCGCATTTACATTCATCTGAAGTGTAGACGAGGAATACATAACACTTCGCAAATCATATTATATCTTTCCATGAAACATAGAAATGAGATGCGATATCGCGTTTCAAAAATCATAAGAACTCTATTGCTACGATACGTAGACATCTGCAAACGCTATTTCCTTGCAAGGAAGTGTCGCATTTACATTCATTTGAAGTGTAGACGAGGAATACATGACACTTCGCAAATCATATTATATCTTACCATGAAACATAGAAATGAGATGCGATATCGCGTTTTAAGAAGCATTAGAACACTATTGCTACGATAGGTAGACATTTGCAAACGCTATTTCCTTGCAAGGAAGTGTCGTATTTACATTCATTTGAAGTGTAGACGAGGAATACATAACACTTCGCAAATCATATTATATCTTACCATGAAACATAGAAATGAGATGCGATTTCGCGTTTTAAGAAGCATTAGAACTCTATCGTTACGATACCTAGACATCTGCAGACGCTATTTCCTAGCAAGGAAGTGTCGCATTTACATTCATCTGAAGTGTAGACGAGGAATACATAACACTTCGCAAATCATATTATATCTTTCCATGAAACATAGAAATGAGATGCGATATCGCGTTTCAAAAATCATAAGAACTCTATTGCTACGATACGTAGACATCTGCAAACGCTATTTCCTTGCAAGGAAGTGTCGCATTTACATTCATTTGAAGTGTAGACGAGGAATACATGACACTTCGCAAATCATATTATATCTTACCATGAAACATAGAAATGAGATGCGATTTCGCGTTTTAAGAAGCATTAGAACTCTATCGTTACGATACCTAGACATCTGCAGACGCTATTTCCTAGCAAGGAAGTGTCGCATTTACATTCATCTGATGTGTAGACGAGGAATACATAACACTTCGCAAATCATATTATATCTTTCCATGAAACATAGAAATGAGATGCGATATCGCGTTTTAAGAAGCATTAGAACACTATTGCTACGATAGGTAGACATTTGCAAACGCTATTTCCTTGCAAGGAAGTGTCGTATTTACATTCATTTGAAGTGTAGACGAGGAATACATAACACTTCGCAAATCATATTATATCTTACCATGAAACACAGAAATGAGATGCGATATCGCGTTTTAAGAAGCATTAGAACTCTATTGCTACGAAAGGTAGACATCTGCAAATGCTATTTCCTTGCAAGGAAGTGTCGCATTTACATTCATTTGAATCGTAGACGAGGAATGCATAACACTTCGCAATGAATATTATATCTTATCATGAAACATAGATATGAGATGCAATACCTCGTTTTAAGAAGCATTTGAACTCTATTGCTTCGATACGTAGACATCTGCAAACGCTATTTCCTTGCAAGGAAGTGTCGCATTTACGTTCATATGAATCGTAGACGAGGAATGCATAACACTTCTCAATGAATATTATATCTTATCATGAAACATAGATATGAGGTGCAATATCTCATTTTAAGAAGCATTTGAACTCTATTGCATCGATACGTAGACATCTGCAAACGCTATTTCCTTGCAAGGAAGTGTCGCATTTACATTCATTTGAAGCGTAGACAAGGAATACATGACACTTCGCAAATCATATTATATCTTACCATGAAACATAGAAATGAGATGCGATATCGCGTTTTAAGAAGCATTAGAACACTATTGCTACGATAGGTAGACACTTGAAAAAGCTATTTCCTTGCAAGGAAGTGTCGTATTTACATTCATTCGAAGTGTAGACGAGGAATACATAAAACATCGCAAATCATATTATATCTTACCATAAAACATAGAAATGAGATGCGATATCGTGTTTTAAGAATCATATGACCTCTATTGCTACGATACGTAGACAACTGCAAGCTCTATTTCCTTGCAAGGAAATGTCGCATTTACATTCATTTGAATCGTATACGAGGAATGCATAACACTTCGCAATGAATATTATATCTTATCATGAAACATAGATATGAGATGCAATATCTCGTTTTATGAAGCATTTGAACTCTATTGCATCGATACGTAGACATCTGCAAACGCTATTTCCTTGCAAGGAAATGTCGCATTTACATTCATTTGAAACGTATACGAGGAATGCATAATACTTCGCAAATTATATTATATCTTACCATGAAACATAGGAATGAGATGCGATATCGCGTTTTAAGAATCATAAGAACTCTATTGCTACGATACGTAGACATCTGCAAACGCTATTTCCTTGCAAGGATGTGTCGCATTTACATTCATTTGAATCGTAGACGAGGGATGCATAACACTTCGCAAATCATATTATACCTTACCATGAAACATAGAAATGAGATGCGATATCGCGTTCTAAGAATCATAAGAACTCTATTGCTACGATACGTAGACATCTGCAAACGCTATTTCCTTGCAAGGAGGTGTCGCATTTACATTCATTTGAATCGTAGACGAGGAATACATAACACTTCGCAAATCATATTATATCTTACCATGAAACATAGAAAGGAGATGCGATATCGCGTTTTAAGAATTATAAGAACTCTATTGCTACGATACGTAGACAACTGCAAACGCTATTTCCTTGCAAGGAAGTGTCGCATTTACATTCATTTGAATCGTAGACGAGGAATGCATAACACCTCGCAATGAATATTATATCTTATCATGAAACATAGATATGAGATGCAATATCTCGTTTTAAGAAGCATCAGAAATTTATTGCTACGATACGTAGACACCTGCAAACGCAATTTCCTAGCGAGGAAGTGTCGCATTCACATTCATTTGAAGTGTAGACGAGGAATACATAACACTTCGCAAATCATATTATACCTTACCATGAAACATAGAAATGAGATGCGATAATCGCGTTCTAAGAATCATAAGAACTCTATTGCTACGATACGTAGACATCTGCAAACGCTATTTCCTTGCAAGGAGGTGTCGCATTTACATTCATTTGAATCGTAGACGAGGAATACATGACACTTCGCAAATCATATTATATCTTACCATGAAACATAGAAATGAGATGCGATATCTCGTTTTAAGAAGCATTAGAAATCTATTGCTACGATACATAGACATCTGCAAACGCTATTTCCTTGCTAGGAAGTGTCGCATTTACATTCATTTGAAGTGTAGACGAGGAATACATGACACTTCGCTAATCATTTTATATCTTACCATGAAATATAGAAATGAGATGCGATATCGCGTTTTAAGAAGCATTAGATATCTATTGCTACGATACGTAGACATCTGCAAACGCTATTTCTTTGCAAGGAAGTGTCGCATTTACATTCATTTGAAGTGTAGACGAGGAATACATAACACTTCGCAAATCATATTATATCTTACCATGAAACACAGAAATGAGATGCGATATCGCGTTTTAAGAAGCACTAGAACTCTATTGCTACGATACCTAGACATCTGCAGACGCTATTTCCTTGCAAGGAAGTGTCGCATTTACATTCAATTGAAGTGTAGACGAGGAATACATGACACTTCGCAAATCATATTATATCTTACCATGAAACATAGAAATGAGATGCGATATCGCGTTTTAAGAAGCATTAGAAATCTATTGCTACGATACGTAGACATCTGCAAACGCTATATCCTTGCTAGGAAGTGTCGCATTTACATTCATTTGAAGTGTAGACGAGGAATACATGACACTTCGCAAATCATATTAAATCTTACCATGAAACATAGAAATGAGATGCGATATCGCGTTTTAAGAAGCATTAGAAATCTATTGCTACGATACGTAGACATCTGCAAACGCTATATCCTTGCTAGGAATTGTCGCATTTACATTCATTTGAAGTGTAGACGAGGAATACATGACACTTCGCTAATCATATTATATCTTACCATGAAACATAGAAATGAGATGCGATATCGCGTTTTAAGAAGCGTTAGAACCCTATCGCTACGATACCTAGACATCTGCAAACGCTATTTCCTTGCTAGGAAGTGTCGCATTTACATTCATTTGAAGTGAAGGCGAGGAATACATGACACTTCGCTAATCATATTATATCTTACCATGAAACATAGAAATGAGATGCGATATCGCGTTTTAAGAAGCATTAGATATCTATTGCTACGATACGTAGACATCTGCAAACGCTATTTCCTTGCAAGGAATTGTCGCATTTACATTCATTTGAAGTGTAGACGAGGAATGCATAACACTTCGCAATGAATATTATATCTTATCATGAAACATAGATATGAGATGCAATATCTCGTTTTAAGAAGCATTTGAACTCTATTGCTTCGATACGTAGACATCTGCAAACGCTATTTCCTTGCAAGGAAGTGTCGCATTTACATTCTTTTGAATCGTAGACGAGGAATGCATAACACTTCGCAATGAATATTATATCTTATCATGAAACATAGATATGAGATGCAATATCTCGTTTTAAGAAGCATTTGAACACTATCGCTACGATACCTAGACATCTGCAGACGCTATTTCCTTGCAAAGAAGTGTCGCATTTACATTCATTTGAAGTGTAGACGAGGAATACATGACACTTCGCAAATCATATTATATCTTACCATGAAACATAGAAATGAGATGCGATATCGCGTTTTAAGAAGCATTAGAGCACTATTGCTACGATAGGTAGACACTTGCAAACGCTATTTCCTTGCAAGGAAGTGTCGTGTTTACATTCATTTGAAGTGTAGACGAGGAATACATAACACATCGCAAATCATATTACATCTTACCATAAAACACAGAAATGAGATGCGATATCGCGTTTTAAGAATCATAAGACCTCTATTGCTACAATACTTAGACAACTGCAAACGCTATTTCCTTACACGGAAATGTAGCATTTACATTCATTTGAATCGTAGACGAGGAATGCATAACACTTCGCAATGAATATTATATCTTACCATGAAACATAGAAATGAGATGCGATATCGCGTTTTAAGAAGCATTAGAAATCTATTGCTACGGTACGTAGACATCTGCAAACGCTATTTCTTTGCAAGGAAGTGTCGCATTTACATTCATTTGAAGTGTAGACGAGGAATACATAACACTTCGCAAATCATATTATATCTTACCATCAAACATAGAAATGAGATGCGATATCGCGTTTTAAGAAGCATTAGAACCCTATCGTTACGATACCTAGAAATCTGCAAACGCTATTTCCTAGCAAGGCAGTGTCGCATTCACATTCATTTGAATCGTAGACGAGGAATGCATAACACTTCGCAATGAATATTATATCGTATCATGAAACATAGATATGAGATGCAATATGTCGTTTTAAGAAGCATTTGAACTCTATTGCTTCGATACGTAGACATCTGCAAACGCTATTTCCTTGCAAGGAAGTGTCGCATTTATGTTCATTTGAATCGTAGACGAGGAATGCATAACACTTCGCAATGAATATTATATCTTATCATGAAACATAGATATGAGATGCAATATCTCGTTTTAAGAAGCATTTGAACTCTATTGCTTCGATACGTAGGCATCTGCAAACGCTACTTCCTTGCAAGGAAGTGTCGCATTTAAATTCATTAGAAGTGTAGACGAGGAATACATAACACTTCGCAAATCATATTATATCTTACCATGAGACATAGAAATGAGATGCGATATCGCGTTTTAAGTATCATAAGAACACCATTGCTACGATACGTAGACATCTGCGAACGCTATTTCCTTGCAAGGAAGTGTCGCATTTACATTCATTTGAAGTGTAGTCGAGGAATACATAACACTTCGCAAATCATATTATATCTTACCATGAAACATAGATATCAGATGCGATATCGCGTATTAAGAAGCATTAGAAAGCTAATGCTACGATACGTAGACATCTGCAAAAGCTGTTTCCTAGCGAGGAAGTATCGCATTCACATTCATTTGTAGTGTAGACGAGGAATACATAACACTTCGCAAATCATATTATGTCTTACCATGAAACATAGATATGAGATCCGATATCGCGTTTTAAGAAGCATTAGAAAGCTAATGCTACGATACGCAGACATCTGCAAAGGCTATTCCCTAGCGAGGAAGTATCGCATTCACATTCATTTGAAGTGTAGACGAGGAATACATAACACTTCGCAAATCATGTTATATCTTACCATGAAACATAGAAATGAGATGCGATATCGCGTTTTAAGTATTATATGAACTCTATTGCTACGATACGTAGAAATCTGCAAACGCTATTTCCTTGCAAGGAAATGTCGCATTTACTTTCATTTGAATCGTAGACGAGGTATGCATAACACTTTGCAATGAATATTATATCTTATCATGAAACATAGATATGAGATGCAATATCTCGTTTTAAGAAGCATTAGAACTCTATTGCTACGATACCCAGACATCTGCAGACGCTATTTCCTAGCAAGGAAGTGTCGCATTTACATTCATTGAAGTGTAGACGAGGAATACATAACACATTGCAAATCATATTACATCTTACCATAAAACACAGAAATGAGATGCGATATCGCGTTTTAAGAATCATAAGACCTCTATTGCTACGATACGTAGACATCTGCAAACGCTATTTCTTTGCAAGGAAGTGTCGCATTTACATTCATTTGAATCGTAAACGAGGAATGCATAACACTTCGCAATGAATATTATATCGTATCATGAAACATAGATATGAGATGCCATATCTCGTTTTAAGAAGCATTTGAACTCTATTGCTTCGATACGTAGACATCTGCAAACGCTATTTCCTTGCAAGGAAGTGTCGCATTTACGTTCATATGAATCGTAGACGAGGAATGCATAACACTTCGCAATGAATACTATATCTTATCATGAAACATAGATATGAGACGCAATATATCGTTTTAAGAAGCATTTGAACTCTATTGCATCGATACGTAGACATCTGCAAACGCTATTTCCTTGCAAGGAAGTGTCGCATTTACATTCATTTGAAGTGTAGACGAGGAATACATGACACTTCGCAAATCATATTATATCTTACCATGAAACATAGAAATGAGATGCGATATCGCGTTTTAAGAAGCATCAGAACACTATTGCCACGATAGGTAGACATCTGCAAACGCTATTTCCTTGCAAGGAAGTGTCGCATTTACGTTCATACGAATCGTAGACGAGGAATGCATAACACTTCGCAATGAATATTATATCTTATCATGAAACATAGATATGAGATGCAATATCTCGTTTTAAGAAGCATTTGAACTCTATTGCTTCGATACGTAGGCATCTGCAAACGCTACTTCCTTGCAAGGAAGTGTCGCATTTAAATTCATTTGAAGTGTAGACGAGGAATACATAACACTTCGCAAATCATATTATATCTTACCATGAGACATAGAAATGAGATGCGATATCGCGTTTTAAGTATCATAAGAACACCATTGCTACGATACGTAGACATCTGCAAACGCTATTTCCTTGCAAGGAAGTGTCGCATTTACATTCATTTGAAGTGTAGTCGAGGAATACATAACACTTCGCAAATCATATTATATCTTACCATGAAACATAGATATGAGATGCGATATCGCGTATTAAGAAGCATTAGAAAGCTAATGCTACGATACGTAGACATCTGCAAAAGCTGTTTCCTAGCGAGGAAGTATCGCATTCACATTCATTTGTAGTGTAGACGAGGAATACATAACACTTCGCAAATCATATTATGTCTTACCATGAAACATAGATATGAGATGCGATATCGCGTTTTAAGAAGCATTAGAAAGCTAATGCTACGATACGTAGACATCTGCAAAGGCTATTTCCTAGCGAGGAAGTATCGCATTCACATTCATTTGAAGTGTAGACGAGGAATACATAACACTTCGCAAATCATGTTATATCTTACCATGAAACATAGAAATGAGATGCGATATCGCGTTTTAAGTATTATATGAACTCTATTGCTACGATACGTAGAAATCTGCAAACGCTATTTCCTTGCAAGGAAATGTCGCATTTACTTTCATTTGAATCGTAGACGAGGTATGCATAACACTTTGCAATGAATATTATATCTTATCATGAAACATAGATATGAGATGCAATATCTCGTTTTAAGAAGCATTAGAACTCTATTGCTACGATACCCAGACATCTGCAGACGCTATTTCCTAGCAAGGAAGTGTCGCATTTACATTAATTGAAGTGTAGACGAGGAATACATAACACATTGCAAATCATATTACATCTTACCATAAAACACAGGAATGAGATGCGATATCGCGTTTTAAGAATCATAAGACCTCTATTGCTACGATACGTAGACATCTGCAAACGCTATTTCTTTGCAAGGAAGTGTCGTATTTACATTCATTTGAATCGTAAACGAGGAATGCATAACACTTCGCAATGAATATTATATCGTATCATGAAACATAGATATGAGATGCCATATCTCGTTTTAAGAAGCATTTGAACTCTATTGCTTCGATACGTAGACATCTGCAAACGCTATTTCCTTGCAAGAAAGTGTCGCATTTACGTTCATATGAATCGAAGACGAGGAATGCATAACACTTCGCAATGAATACTATATCTTATCATGAAACACAGATATGAGACGCAATATATCGTTTTAAGAAGCATTTGAACTCTATTGCATCGATACGTAGACATCTGCAAACGCTATTTCCTTGCAAGGAAGTGTCGCATTTACATTCATTTGAAGTGTAGACGAGGAATACATGACACTTCGCAAATCATATTATATCTTACCATGAAACATAGAAATGAGATGCGATATCGCGTTTTAAGAAGCATTAGAACACTATTGTTACGATAGGTAGAGACTTGCAAACGCTATTTCCTTGCAAGGAAGTGTCGTATTTACATTCATTTGAAGTGTAGACGAGGAATACACAACACATCGCAAATCATATTACATCTAACCATAAAACACAGAAATGAGATGCGATATCGCGTTTTAAGAATCATAAGAACTCTATTGCTACGATACTTAGACAACTGCAAACGCTATTTCCTTGCACGGAAATGTCGCATTTACATTCATTTGAAACGTAGACGAGGAATGCATAACACTTCGCAATGAATATTATATCTTATCATGAAACATAGATATGAGATGCAATATCTCGTTTTAAGAAGCATTTGAGCTCTATTGTTTCGATACGTAGATATCTGCAAACGCTAATTCCTTGTAAGGAAGTGTCGCATTTACATTCATTTGAAGTGTAGACGAGGAATACATAACACTTCGCAAGTCATATTATATCTTACCATGAAACATAGAAATGAGATGCAATATCTCGTTTTAAGAAGCATCTGAACTCAATTGCTACGATACCTAGACATCTGTAGACGCTATTTCCTAGCAAGGAAGTGTCGCATTTACATTCATTTAAAGTGTAGTCGAGGAAAACATGACACTTCGCAAATCATATTATATCTTACCATGAAACATAGAAATGAGATGCGATATCGCGTTTTAAGAAGCATTAGAAATCTATTGCTACGGTACGTAGACATCTGCAAACGCTATTTCCTTGCAAGGAAGTGTCGCATTTACATTCATTTGAAGTGTAGACGAGGAATACATGACACTTCGCAAATCATATTATATCTTACCATGAATCATAGAAATGAGATGCGATATCGCGTTTTAAGAATCATATGAACTCTATTGTTACGATACGTAGACATCTGCAAACGCTATTTCCTTGCAAGGAAGTGTCGCATTTACGTTCATACGAATCGTAGACGAGGAATGCATAACACTTCGCAATGAATATTATATCTTATCATGAAACATAGATATGAGATGCAATATCTCGTTTTAAGAAGCATTTGAACTCTATTGCTTCGATACGTAGGCATCTGCAAACGCTACTTCCTTGCAAGGAAGTGTCGCATTTAAATTCATTTGAAGTGTAGACGAGGAATACATAACACTTCGCAAATCATATTATATCTTACCATGAGACATAGAAATGAGATGCGATATCGCGTTTTAAGTATCATAAGAACACCATTGCTACGATACGTAGACATCTGCAAACGCTATTTCCTTGCAAGGAAGTGTCGCATTTACATTCATTTGAAGTGTAGACGAGGAATACATAACACTTCGCAAATCATATTATATCTTACCATGAAACATAGAAATGAGATGCAATATCTCGTTTTAAGAAGCATCTGAACTCAATTGCTACGATACCTAGACATCTGCAGACGCTATTTCCTAGCAAGGAAGTGTCGCATTTACATTCATTTAAAGTGTAGTCGAGGAAAACATGACACTTCGAAAATCATATTACATCTTACCATGAAACATAGAAGTGAGGTGCGATATCGCGTTTTAAGAAGCATTAGAAATCTATTGCTACGGTACGTAGACATCTGCAAACGCTATTTCCTTGCAAGGAAGTGTCGCATTTACATTCATTTGAATCGTAGACGAGGAATTCATAACATTTCGCAATGAATATTATATCTTACCATGAAACATAGGAATGAGATGCGATATCGCGTTTTAAGAATCATAAGAACTCTATTGCTACGATACGTAGACAACTGCAAACGCTATTTCCTTGCAACGAAGTGTCTCATTTGCATTCATTTGAATCGTATGCGAGGAATGCATAACACTTCGCAATGAATATTATATGTTATCATGATACATAGATATGAGATGCAATATCTCGATTTAAGAAGCATATGAACTCTATTGCTACGATACCTAGACATCTGCAGACGCTATTTCCTAGCAAGGAAATGTCGCATTTACATTCATTTGAAGTGTAGACGAGGAATACATGACACTTCGCAAATCACATTATATCTTACCATGAAACATAGAAATGAGATGCGATATCGCGTTTTAAGAATCATAAGAACTCTATTGCTACGATACGTAGACAACTGCAAACGTTATTTCCTTGCAACGAAGTGTCTCATTTACATTCATTTGAATCGTATACGAGGAATACATAACACTTCGCAATGAATATTATATCTTATCATGAAACATAGATATGAGACGCAATATATAGTTTTAAGAAGCATTTGAACTCTATTGCATCGATACGTAGACATCTGCAAACGCTATTTCCTTGCAAGGAAGTGTTGCATTTACATTCATTTGAAGTGTAGACGAGGAATACATGACACTTCGCAAATCATATTATATCTTACCATGAAACATAGAAATGAGATGCGATATCGCGTTTTAAGAAGCATTAGAACACTATTGCTACGATAGGTAGACACTTGCAAACGCTATTTCCTTGCAAGGAAGTGTCGTGTTTACATTCATTTGAAGTGTAGACGAGGAATACACAACACATCGCAAATCATATTACATCTAACCATAAAACACAGAAATGAGATGCGATATCGCGTTTTAAGAATCATAAGAACTCTATTGCTACGATACTTAGACAACTGCAAACGCTATTTCCTTGCACGGAAATGTCGCATTTACATTCATTTGAAACGTAGACGAGGAATGCATAACACTTCGCAATGAATATTATATCTTATCATGAAACATAGATATGAGATGCAATATCTCGTTTTAAGAAGCATTTGAGCTCTATTGTTTCGATACGTAGATATCTGCAAACGCTAATTCCTTGTAAGGAAGTGTCGCATTTACATTCATTTGAAGTGTAGACGAGGAATACATAACACTTCGCAAGTCATATTATATCTTACCATGAAACATAGAAATGAGATGCAATATCTCGTTTTAAGAAGCATCTGAACTCAATTGCTACGATACCTAGACATCTGTAGACGCTATTTCCTAGCAAGGAAGTGTCGCATTTACATTCATTTAAAGTGTAGTCGAGGAAAACATGACACTTCGCAAATCATATTATATCTTACCATGAAACATAGAAATGAGATGCGATATCGCGTTTTAAGAAGCATTAGAAATCTATTGCTACGGTACGTAGACATCTGCAAACGCTATTTCCTTGCAAGGAAGTGTCGCATTTACATTCATTTGAAGTGTAGACGAGGAATACATGACACTTCGCAAATCATATTATATCTTACCATGAATCATAGAAATGAGATGCGATATCGCGTTTTAAGAATCATATGAACTCTATTGTTACGATACGTAGACATCTGCAAACGCTATTTCCTTGCAAGGAAGTGTCGCATTTACGTTCATACGAATCGTAGACGAGGAATGCATAACACTTCGCAATGAATATTATATCTTATCATGAAACATAGATATGAGATGCAATATCTCGTTTTAAGAAGCATTTGAACTCTATTGCTTCGATACGTAGGCATCTGCAAACGCTACTTCCTTGCAAGGAAGTGTCGCATTTAAATTCATTTGAAGTGTAGACGAGGAATACATAACACTTCGCAAATCATATTATATCTTACCATGAGACATAGAAATGAGATGCGATATCGCGTTTTAAGTATCATAAGAACACCATTGCTACGATACGTAGACATCTGCAAACGCTATTTCCTTGCAAGGAAGTGTCGCATTTACATTCATTTGAAGTGTAGACGAGGAATACATAACACTTCGCAAATCATATTATATCTTACCATGAAACATAGAAATGAGATGCAATATCTCGTTTTAAGAAGCATCTGAACTCAATTGCTACGATACCTAGACATCTGCAGACGCTATTTCCTAGCAAGGAAGTGTCGCATTTACATTCATTTAAAGTGTAGTCGAGGAAAACATGACACTTCGAAAATCATATTACATCTTACCATGAAACATAGAAGTGAGGTGCGATATCGCGTTTTAAGAAGCATTAGAAATCTATTGCTACGGTACGTAGACATCTGCAAACGCTATTTCCTTGCAAGGAAGTGTCGCATTTACATTCATTTGAATCGTAGACGAGGAATTCATAACATTTCGCAATGAATATTATATCTTACCATGAAACATAGAATGAGATGCGATATCGCGTTTTAAGAATCATAAGAACTCTATTGCTACGATACGTAGACAACTGCAAACGCTATTTCCTTGCAACGAAGTGTCTCATTTGCATTCATTTGAATCGTATACGAGGAATGCATAACACTTCGCAATGAATATTATATGTTATCATGATACATAGATATGAGATGCAATATCTCGATTTAAGAAGCATATGAACTCTATTGCTACGATACCTAGACATCTGCAGACGCTATTTCCTAGCAAGGAAATGTCGCATTTACATTCATTTGAAGTGTAGACGAGGAATACATGACACTTCGCAAATCACATTATATCTTACCATGAAACATAGAAATGAGATGCGATATCGCGTTTTAAGAATCATAAGAACTCTATTGCTACGATACGTAGACAACTGCAAACGTTATTTCCTTGCAACGAAGTGTCTCATTTACATTCATTTGAATCGTATACGAGGAATACATAACACTTCGCAATGAATATTATATCTTATCATGAAACATAGATATGAGACGCAATATATCGTTTTAAGAAGCATTTGAACTCTATTGCATCGATACGTAGACATCTGCAAACGCTATTTCCTTGCAAGGAAGTGTTGCATTTACATTCATTTGAAGTGTAGACGAGGAATACATGACACTTCGCAAATCATATTATATCTTACCATGAAACATAGAAATGAGATGCGATATCGCGTTTTAAGAAGCATTAGAACACTATTGCTACGATAGGTAGACACTTGCAAACGCTATTTCCTTGCAAGGAAGTGTCGTGTTTACATTCATTTGAAGTGTAGACGAGGAATACATAACACATCGCAAATCATATTACATCTTACCATAAAACACAGAAATGAGATGCGATATCGCGTTTTAAGAATCATAAGACCTCTATTGCTACGATACTTAGACAACTGCAAACGCTATTTCCTTACACGGAAATGTAGCATTTACATTCATTTGAATCGTAGACGAGGAATGCATAACACTTCGCAATGAATATTATATCTTACCATGAAACATAGAAATGAGATGCAATATCTCGTTTTGAGAAGCATTTGAACACTATCGCTACGATACCTAGACATCTGCAGACGCTATTTCTTTGCAAGGAAGTGTCGCATTTACATTCATTTGAAGTGTAGACGAGGGATACATAACACTTCGCAAATCATATTATATCTTACCATAAACCATAGAAATGAGATGCGCTATCGCGTTTTATGAATCATAAGAACTCTATTGCTACGATACGTAGACATCTGCAAACGCTATTTCCTAGCGAGGAAGTGTCGCATTCACATTCATTTGAAGTGTAGACGAGGAATGCATAACACTTCGCAATGAATATTATATCTTATCATGAAACATAGATATGAGATGCAATATCTCCTTTTAAGAAGCATTTGAACACTATCGCTACGATACCTAGACATCTGCAGACGCTATTTCCTAGCAAGGAAGTGTCGCATTTACATTCCTTTGAAGTGTAGACGAGGAATACATAACACTTCGTAAATCATATTATATCTTACCATGAAACATAGAAATGAGATGCGATATCGCGTTTTAAGAAGCATCTGAACTCAATTGCTACGATACCTAGACATCTGTAGACGCTATTTCCTAGCAAGGAAGTGTCGCATTTACATTCATTTAAAGTGTAGTCGAGGAAAACATGACACTTCGCAAATCATATTATATCTTACCATGAAACATAGAAATGAGATGCGATATCGCGTTTTAAGAAGCATTAGAAATCTATTGTTACGGTACGTAGACATCTGCAAACGCTATTTCCTTGCAAGGAAGTGTCGCATTTACATTCATTTGAAGTGTAGACGAGGAATACATGACACTTCGCAAATCATATTATATCTTACCATGAATCATAGAAATGAGATGCGATATCGCGTTTTAAGAATCATATGAACTCTATTGTTACGATACGTAGACATCTGCAAACGCTATTTCCTTGCAAGGAAGTGTCGCATTTACGTTCATACGAATCGTAGACGAGGAATGCATAACACTTCGCAATGAATATTATATCTTATCATGAAACATAGATATGAGATGCAATATCTCGTTTTAAGAAGCATTTGAACTCTATTGCTTCGATACGTAGGCATCTGCAAACGCTACTTCCTTGCAAGGAAGTGTCGCATTTAAATTCATTTGAAGTGTAGACGAGGAATACATAACACTTCGCAAATCATATTATATCTTACCATGAGACATAGAAATGAGATGCGATATCGCGTTTTAAGTATCATAAGAACACCATTGCTACGATACGTAGACATCTGCAAACGCTATTTCCTTGCAAGGAAGTGTCGCATTTACATTCATTTGAAGTGTAGACGAGGAATACATAACAATACGCAAATCATATTATATCTTACCATGAAACATAGAAATGAGATGCAATATCTCGTTTTAAGAAGCATCTGAACTCAATTGCTACGATACCTAGACATCTGCAGACGCTATTTCCTAGCAAGGAAGTGTCGCATTTACATTCATTTAAAGTGTAGTCGAGGAAAACATGACACTTCGAAAATCATATTACATCTTACCATGAAACATAGAAGTGAGGTGCGATATCGCGTTTTAAGAAGCATTAGAAATCTATTGCTACGGTACGTAGACATCTGCAAACGCTATTTCCTTGCAAGGAAGTGTCGCATTTACATTCATTTGAAGTGTAGACGAGGAATACATGACACTTCGCAAATCATATTATATCTTACCATGAATCATAGAAATGAGATGCGATATCGCGTTTTAAGAATCATAAGAACTCTATTGTTACGATACGTAGACATCTGCAAACGCTATTTCCTTGCAAGGAAGTGTCGCATTTACGTTCATACGAATCGTAGACGAGGAATGCATAACACTTCGCAATGAATATTATATCTTATCATGAAACATAGATATGAGATGCAATATCTCGTTTTAAGAAGCATTTGAACTCTATTGCTTCGATACGTAGGCATCTGCAAACGCTACTTCCTTGCAAGGAAGTGTCGCATTTAAATTCATTTGAAGTGTAGACGAGGAATACATAACACTTCGCAAATCATATTATATCTTACCATGAGACATAGAAATGAGATGCGATATCGCGTTTTAAGTATCATAAGAACACCATTGCTACGATACGTAGACATCTGCAAACGCTATTTCCTTGCAAGGAAGTGTCGCATTTAAATTCATTTGAAGTGTAGACGAGGAATACATAACACTTCGCAAATCATATTATATCTTACCATGAAACATAGATATGAGATGCGATATCGCGTTTTAAGAAGCATTAGAAAGCTAATGCTACGATACGTAGACATCTGCAAAAGCTGTTTCCTAGCGAGGAAGTATCGCATTCACATTCATTTGTAGTGTAGACGAGGAATACATAACACTTCGCAAATCATATTATATCTTACCATGAAACATAGAAATGAGATGCGATATCGTGTTTTAAGAAGCATTAGAACTCTATCGCTACGATACCTAGACATCTGCAGACGCTATTTCCTAGCAAGGAAGTGTCGCATTCACATTCCTTTGAAGTGTAGACGAGGAATACATAACACTTCGCAAATCATATTATATCTTACCATGAAACATAGAAATGAGATGCGATATCGCGTTTTAAGAATCTTAAGAACCCTATTGCTACGATACGTAGACATCTGCAAACGCTATTTCCTAGCGAGGAAGTGTCGCATTCACATTCATTTGAAGTGTAGACGAGGAATACATAACACTTCGCAAATCATGCTATATCTTACCATGAGACACAGAAATGAGATGCGATATCGCGTTTTAAGTATTATATGAACTCTATTGCTACGATACGTAGAAATCTGCAAACGCTATTTCCTTGCAAGGAAATGTCGCATTTGCTTTCATTTGAATCGTAGACGAGGTATGCATAACGCTTTGCAATGAATATTATATCTTATCATGAAACATAAATATGAGATGCAATATCTCGTTTTAAGAAGCATTAGAACTCTATTGCTACGATACCCAGACATCTGCAGACGCTATTTCCTAGCAAGGAAGTGTCGCATTTACATTCATTTGAAGTGTAGACGAGGAATACATAACACATCGCAAATCATATTACATCTTACCATAAAACACAGAAATGAGATGCGATATCGCGTTTTAAGAATCATAAGACCTCTATTGCTACGATACGTAGACAACTGCAAACGCTATTTCCTTATACGGAAATGTAGCATTTACATTCATTTGAATCGTAGACGAGGAATGCATAACACTTCGCAATGAATATTATATCTTATCATGAAACATAGATATGAGACGCAATATATCGTTTTAAGAAGCATTTGAACTCTATTGCATCGATACGTAGACATCTGCAAACGCTATTTCCTTGCAAGGAAGTGTTGCATTTACATTCATTTGAAGTGTAGACGAGGAATACATGACACTTCGCAAATCATATTATATCTTACCATGAAACATAGAAATGAGATGCGATATCGCGTTTCAAGAAGCATTAGAACACTATTGCTACGATAGGTAGACACTTGCAAACGCTATTTCCTTGCAAGGAAGTGTCGTGTTTACATTCATTTGAAGTGTAGACGAGGAATACATAACACATCGCAAATCATATTACATCTTACCATAAAACACAGAAATGAGATGCGATATCGCGTTTTAAGAATCATAAGACCTCTATTGCTACGATACTTAGACAACTGCAAACGCTATTTCCTTATACGGAAATGTAGCATTTACATTCATTTGAATCGTAGACGAGGAATGCATAACACTTCGCAATGAATATTATATCTTACCATGAAACATAGAAATGAGATGCGATATCGCGTTTTAAGAAGCATTAGAAATCTATTGCTACGGTACGTAGACATCTGCAAACGCTATTTCTTTGCAAGGAAGTGTCGCATTTACATTCATTTGAAGTGCAGACGAGGGATACATAACACTTCGCAAATCATATTATATCTGACCATGAAACATAGAAATGAGATGCGATATCGCGTTTTAAGAAGCATTAGAACTCTATTGCTACGATAGGTAGACATATGCAAACGCTATTTCCTAGCAAGGCAGTGTCGCATTCACATTCATTTGAATCGTAGACGAGGAATGCATAACACTTCGCAATGAATATTATATCGTATCATGAAACATAGATATGAGATGCAATATCTCGTTTTAAGAAGCATTTGAACTCTATTGCTTCGATACGTAGACATCTGCAAACGCTATTTCCTTGCAAGGAAGTGTCGCATTTATGTTCATTTGAATCGTAGACGAGGAATGCATAACACTTCGCAATGAATATTATATCTTATCATGAAACATAGATATGAGATGCAATATCTCGTTTTGAGAAGCATTTGAACACTATCGCTACGATACGTAGACATCTGCAGACGCTATTTCCTAGCAAGGAAGTGTCGCATTTACATTCCTTTGAAGTGTAGACGAGGAATACATAACACGTCGCAAATCATATTATATCTTACCATAAACCATAGAAATGAGATGCGCTATCGCGTTTTATGAATCATAAGAACTCTATTGCTACGATACGTAGACATCTGCAAACGCTATTTCCTAGCGAGGAAGTGTCGCATTCACATTCATTTGAAGTGTAGACGAGGAATGCATAACACTTCGCAATGAATATTATATCTTATCATGAAACATAGATATGAGATGCAATATCTCCTTTTAAGAAGCATTTGAACACTATCGCTACGATACCTAGACATCTGCAGACGCTATTTCCTAGCAAGGAAGTGTCGCATTTACATTCCTTTGAAGTGTAGACGAGGAATACATAACACTTCGTAAATCATATTATATCTTACCATGAAACATAGAAATGAGATGCGATATCGCGTTTTAAGAAGCATTAGAACTCTATCGTTACGATACCTAGACATCTGCAAACGCTATTTCCTAGCAAGGCAGTGTCGCATTCACATTCATTTGAATCGTAGACGAGGAATGCATAACACTTCGCAATGAATATTATATCGTATCATGAAACATAGATATGAGATGCAATATCTCGTTTTAAGAAGCATTTGAACTCTATTGCTTCGATACGTAGACATCTGCAAACGCTATTTCCTTGCAAGGAAGTGTCGCATTTATGTTCATTTGAATCGTAGACGAGGAATGCATAACACTTCGCAATGAATATTATATCTTATCATGAAACATAGATATGAGATGCAATATCTCGTTTTAAGAAGCATTTGAACACTAGTGCTTCGATACGTAGACATCTGCAAACGCTATTTCCTTGCAAGGAAGTGTCGCATTTACGTTCATATGAATCGTAGACGAGGAATGCATAACACTTCGCAATGAATATTATATCTTATCATGAAACATAGATATGAGACGCAATATATCGTTTTAAGAAGCATTTGAACTCTATTGCATCGATACGTAGACATCTGCAAACGCTATTTCCTTGCAAGGAAGTGTCGCATTTACATTCACTTGAAGTGTAGACGAGGAATACATGACACTTCGCAAATCATATTATATCTTACCATGAAACATAGAAATGAGATGCGATATCGCGTTTTAAGAAGAATTAGAACACTATTGCTACGATAGGTAGAGACCTGCAAACGCTATTTCCTTGCAAGGAAGTGTCGTATTTACATTCATTTGAAGTGTAGACGAGGAATACATAACACATCGCAAATCATATTACATCTAACCATAAAACACAGAAATGAGATGCGATATCGCGTTTTAAGAATCATAAGACCTCTATTGCTACGATACTTCGACAACTGCAAACGCTATTTCCTTGCACGGAAATGTCGCATTTACATTCATTTGAAACGTAGACGAGGAATGCATAACACTTCGCAATGAATATTATATCTTATCATGAAACATAGATATGAGATGCAATATCTCGTTTTAAGAAGCATTTGAGCTCTATTGTTTCGATACGTAGATATCTGCAAACGCTAATTCCTTGTAAGGAAGTGTCGCATTTACATTCATTTGAAGTGTAGACGAGGAATACATAACACTTCGCAAGTCATATTATATCTTACCATGAAACATAGAAATGAGATGCAATATCTCGTTTTAAGAAGCATCTGAACTCAATTGCTACGATACCTAGACATCTGCAGACGCTATTTCCTAGCAAGGAAGTGTCGCATTTACATTCATTTAAAGTGTAGTCGAGGAAAACATGACACTTCGAAAATCATATTACATCTTACCATGAAACATAGAAGTGAGATGCGATATCGCGTTTTAAGAAGCATTAGAAATCTATTGCTACGGTACGTAGACATCTGCAAACGCTATTTCCTTGCAAGGAAGTGTCGCATTTACATTCATTTGAATCGTAGACGAGGAATTCATAACATTTCGCAATGAATATTATATGTTATCATGATACATAGATATGAGATGCAATATCTCGATTTAAGAAGCATATGAACTCTATTGCTACGATACCTAGACATCTGCAGACGCTATTTCCTAGCAAGGAAATGTCGCATTTACATTCATTTGAAGTGTAGACGAGGAATACATGACACTTCGCAAATCACATTATATTTTACCATGAAACATAGAAATGAGATGCGATATCGCGTTTTAAGAATCATAAGAACTCTATTGCTACGATACGTAGACAACTGCAAACGTTATTTCCTTGCAACGAAGTGTCTCATTTACATTCATTTGAATCGTATACGAGGAATACATAACACTTCGCAATGAATATTATATCTTATCATGAAACATAGATATGAGACGCAATATATCGTTTTAAGAAGCATTTGAACTCTATTGCATCGATACGTAGACATCTGCAAACGCTATTTCCTTGCAAGGAAGTGTTGCATTTACATTCATTTGAAGTGTAGACGAGGAATACATGACACTTCGCAAATCATATTATATCTTACCATGAAACATAGAAATGAGATGCGATATCGCGTTTTAAGAATCATAAGACCTCTATTGCTACGATACTTAGACAACTGCAAACGCTATTTCCTTATACGGAAATGTAGCATTTACATTCATTTGAATCGTAGACGAGGAATGCATAACACTTCGCAATGAATATTATATCTTACCATGAAACATAGAAATGAGATGCGATATCGCGTTTTAAGAAGCATTAGAAATCTATTGCTACGGTACGTAGACATCTGCAAACGCTATTTCTTTGCAAGGAAGTGTCGCATTTACATTCATTTGAAGTGCAGACGAGGGATACATAACACTTCGCAAATCATATTATATCTTACCATGAAACATAGAAATGAGATGCGATATCGCGTTTTAAGAAGCATTAGAACTCTATTGCTACGATAGGTAGACATATGCAAACGCTATTTCCTAGCAAGGCAGTGTCGCATTCACATTCATTTGAATCGTAGACGAGGAATGCATAACACTTCGCAATGAATATTATATCGTATCATGAAACATAGATATGAGATGCAATATCTCGTTTTAAGAAGCATTTGAACTCTATTGCTTCGATACGTAGACATCTGCAAACGCTATTTCCTTGCAAGGAAGTGTCGCATTTATGTTCATTTGAATCGTAGACGAGGAATGCATAACACTTCGCAATGAATATTATATCTTATCATGAAACATAGATATGAGATGCAATATCTCGTTTTGAGAAGCATTTGAACACTATCGCTACGATACCTAGACATCTGCAGACGCTATTTCCTAGCAAGGAAGTGTCGCATTTACATTCCTTTGAAGTGTAGACGAGGAATACATAACACGTCGCAAATCATATTATATCTTACCATAAACCATAGAAATGAGATGCGCTATCGCGTTTTATGAATCATAAGAACTCTATTGCTACGATACGTAGACATCTGCAAACGCTATTTCCTAGCGAGGAAGTGTCGCATTCACATTCATTTGAAGTGTAGACGAGGAATGCATAACACTTCGCAATGAATATTATATCTTATCATGAAACATAGATATGAGATGCAATATCTCCTTTTAAGAAGCATTTGAACACTATCGCTACGATACCTAGACATCTGCAGACGCTATTTCCTAGCAAGGAAGTGTCGCATTTACATTCCTTTGAAGTGTAGACGAGGAATACATAACACTTCGTAAATCATATTATATCTTACCATGAAACATAGAAATGAGATGCGATATCGCGTTTTAAGAAGCATTAGAACTCTATCGTTACGATACCTAGACATCTGCAAACGCTATTTCCTAGCAAGGCAGTGTCGCATTCACATTCATTTGAATCGTAGACGAGGAATGCATAACACTTCGCAATGAATATTATATCGTATCATGAAACATAGATATGAGATGCAATATCTCGTTTTAAGAAGCATTTGAACTCTATTGCTTCGATACGTAGACATCTGCAAACGCTATTTCCTTGCAAGGAAGTGTCGCATTTATGTTCATTTGAATCGTAGACGAGGAATGCATAACACTTCGCAATGAATATTATATCTTATCATGAAACATAGATATGAGATGCAATATCTCGTTTTAAGAAGCATTTGAACACTAGTGCTTCGATACGTAGACATCTGCAAACGCTATTTCCTTGCAAGGAAGTGTCGCATTTACATTCATTTGAATCGTATACGAGGAATGCATAACACTTCGCAATGAATATTATATCTTATCATGAAACATAGATATGAGATGCGGTATCGTGTTTTAAGAAGCATTAGAACCCTATCGCTACGATACCTAGACATCTGCAGACGCTATTTCCTAGCAAGGAAGTGTCGCATTCACATTCCTTTGAAGTGTAGACGAGGAATACATAACACTTCGCAAATCATATTATATCTTACCATGATACATAGAAATGTGATGCGATATCGCGTTTTAAGTATCTTAAGAACTCTATTGCTACGATACGTGGACAACTGCAAACGTTATTTCCTTGCAACGAAGTGTCTCATTTACATTCATTTGAATCGTATACGAGGAATACATAACACTTCGCAATGAATATTATATGTTATCATGAAACATAGATATGAGATGCAATATCTCGTTTTAAGAAGCATATGCACTCTACTGCTACGATACCTAGACATCTGCAGACGCTATTTCCTAGCAAGGAAGTGTCGCATTTACATTCATTTGAAGTGTAGACGAGGAATACATGACACTTCGCAAATCATATTATATCTTACCATGAAACATAGAAATGAGATGCGATATCGCGTTTTAAGAATCATAAGAACTCTATTGCTACGATACGTAGACAACTGCAAACGCTATTTCCTTGCAACGAAGTGTCCCATTTACATTCATTTGAATCGAATACGAGGAATGCATAACACTTCGCAATGAATATTATATCTTATCATGAAACATAGATATGAGATGCAATATCTCGTTTTAAGAAGCTTATGAACTCTATTGCTACGATACCTAGACATCTGCAGACGCTATTTCCTAGCAAGGAAATGTCGCATTTACATTCATTTGAAGTGTAGACGAGGAATACATGACACTTCGCAAATCACATTATATCTTACCATGAAACATAGAAATGAGATGCGATATCGCGTTTTAAGAAGCATTAGAACTCTATTGCTACGATACCTAGACATCTGCAGACGCTATTTCCTTGCAAGGAAGTGTCGCATTTACATTCCTTTGAAGTGTGGACGAGGAATACATAACACTTCGCAAATCATATTATATCTTACCATGATACATAGAAATGAGATGCGATATTGCGTTTTAAGAATCTTAAGAACTCTATTGCTACGATACGTAGACATCTGCAAACGCTATTTCCTAGCGAGGAAGTGTCGCATTCACATTCATTTGAAGTGTAGATGAGGAATACATAACACTTCGCAAATCATATTATATCTTACCATGAAACATAGAAATGAGATGCGATATCGCGTTTTAAGAATCATAAGAACTCTATTGCTACGATACGTAGACAACTGCAAACGCTATTTCCTTGCAACGAAGTGTCCCATTTACATTCATTTGAATCGTATACGAGGA
The DNA here is from genome assembly GCF_050948175.1 of Xylocopa sonorina. NCBI lineage: Eukaryota > Metazoa > Arthropoda > Insecta > Hymenoptera > Apidae > Xylocopa > Xylocopa sonorina. The sequence continues at coordinate 226,144 of NW_027490239.1, forward strand.
ATGCATAACACTTCGCAATGAATATTATATCTTATCATGAAACATAGATATGTGATGCAATATCTCGTTTTAAGAAGCTTATGAACTCTATTGCTACGATACCTAGACATCTGCAGACGCTATTTCCTAGCAAGGAAATGTCGCATTTACATTCATTTGAAGTGTAGACGAGGAATACATGACACTTCGCAAATCACATTATATCTTACCATGAAACATAGAAATGAGATGTGATATCGCGTTTTACGAAGCATTAGAACTCTATTGCTACGATACCTAGACATCTGCAGACGCTATTTCCTTGCAAGGAAGTGTCGCATTTACATTCCTTTGAAGTGTGGACGAGGAATACATAACACTTCGCAAATCATATTATGTCATACCATAAACCATAGAAATGAGATGCGATATCGCGTTTTAAGAATCATAAGAACTCCATTGCTTCGATACGTAGACATCTGCAAACGCTATTTCCTTGCAAGGAAGTGTCGCATTTACATTCATTTGAATCGTAGACGAGGAATTCATAACACTTCGCAATGAATATTATATCTTATCATGAAACATAGATATGAGATGCAATATCTCGTTTTAAGAAGCATTTGAACTCTATTGCTTCGATACGTAGACATCTGCAAACGCTATTTCTTTGCAAGGAAGTGTCGCATTTACATTCATTTGAAGTGTAGACGAGGAATACATAACACTTCGCAAATCATATTATATCTTACCATGAAACACAGAAATGAGATGCGATATCGCGTTTTAAGAAGCACTAGAACTCTATTGCTACGATACCTAGACATCTGCAGACGCTATTTCCTAGCAAGGAAGTGGCGCATTCACATTCCTTTGAAGTGTAGACGAGGAATACATAACACTTCGCAAATCATATTATATCTTACCATGATACATAGAAATGAGATGCGATATTGCGTTTTAAGAATCTTAAGAACTCTATTGCTACGATATGTAGACATCTGCAAACGCTATTTCCTAGCGAGGAAGTGTCGCATTCACATTCATTTGAAGTGTAGACGAGGAATACATAACACTTCGCAAATCATATTATATCTTACCATGAAACATAGAAATGAGATGCGATATCGTGTTTTAAGAAGCATTAGAACTCTATCGCTACGATACCTAGACATCTGCAGACGCTATTTCCTAGCAAGGAAGTGTCGCATTCACATTCCTTTGAAGTGTAGACGAGGAATACATAACACTTCGCAAATCATATTATATCTTACCATGAAACATAGAAATGAGATGCGATATCGCGTTTTAAGAATCTTAAGAACTCTATTGCTACGATACGTAGACATCTGCAAACGCTATTTCCTAGCGAGGAAGTGTCGCATTCACATTCATTTGAAGTGTAGACGAGGAATACATAACACTTCGCAAATCATATTATATCTTACCATGAAACATAGAAATGAGATGCGATATCGCGTTTTAAGAATCATAAGAACTCTATTGCTACGATACGTAGACAACTGCAAACGTTATTTCCTTGCAACGAAGTGTCTCATTTACATTCATTTGAATCGTATACGAGGAATACATAACACTTCGCAATGAATATTATATGTTATCATGAAACATAGATATGAGATGCAATATCTCGTTTTAAGAAGCATATGAACTCTATTGCTTCGTTACGTAGACATCTGCAAACGCTATTTCCTTGCAAGGAAGTGTCGCATTTATGTTCATTTGAATCGTAGACGAGGAATGCATAACACTTCGCAATGAATATTATATCTTATCATGAAACATAGATATGAGACGCAATATATCGTTTTAAGAAGCATTTGAACTCTATTGCATCGATACGTAGACATCTGCAAACGCTATTTCCTTGCAAAGAAGTGTCGCATTTACATTCATTTGAAGTGTAGACGAGGAATACATGACACTTCGCAAATCATATTATATCTTACCATGAAACATAGAAATGAGATGCGATATCGCGTTTTAAGAAGCATTAGAGCACTATTGCTACGATAGGTAGACACTTGCAAACGCTATTTCCTTGCAAGGAAGTGTCGTGTTTACATTCATTTGAAGTGTAGACGAGGAATACATAACACATCGCAAATCATATTACATCTTACCATAAAACACAGAAATGAGATGCGATATCGCGTTTTAAGAATCATAAGACCTCTATTGCTACGATACTTAGACAACTGCAAACGCTATTTCCTTACACGGAAATGTAGCATTTACATTCATTTGAATCGTAGACGAGGAATGCATAACACTTCGCAATGAATATTATATCTTACCATGAAACATAGAAATGAGATGCGATATCGCGTTTTAAGAAGCATTAGAAATCTATTGCTACGGTACGCAGACATCTGCAAACGCTATTTCTTTGCAAGGAAGTGTCGCATTTACATTCATTTGAAGTGTAGACGAGGAATACATAACACTTCGCAAATCATATTATATCTTACCATGAAACATAGAAATGAGATGCGATATCGCGTTTTAAGAAACATTAGAACCCTATCGTTACGATACCTAGAAATCTGCAAACGCTATTTCCTAGCAAGGCAGTGTCGCATTCACATTCATTTGAAGTGTAGGACGAGGAATGCATAACACTTCGCAATGAATATTATATCTTATCATGAAACATAGATATGAGATGCAATATCTCCTTTTAAGAAGCATTTGAACACTATCGCTACGATACCTAGACATCTGCAGATGCTATTTCCTAGCAAGGAAGCGTCGCATTTACATTCCTTTGAAGTGTAGACGAGGAATACATAACACTTCGCAAATCATATTATATCTTACCATGAAACATAGAAATGAGATGCGATATCGCGTTTTAAGAAGCATTAGAACTCTATCGTTACGATACCTAGACATCTGCAAACGCTATTTCCTAGCAAGGCAGTGTCGCATTCAACATTCATTTGAATCGTAGACGAGGAATGCATAACACTTCGCAATGAATATGATATCGTATCATGAAACATAGATATGAGATGCAATATCTCGTTTTAAGAAGCATTTGAACTCTATTGCTTCGATACGTAGACATCTGCAAACGCTTTTTCCTTGCAAGGAAGTGTCGCATTTATGTTCATTTGAATCGTAGACGAGGAATGCATAACACTTCGCAATGAATATTATATCTTATCATGAAACATAGATATGAGATGCAATATCTCGTTTTAAGAAGCATTTGAACACTAGTGCTTCGATACGTAGACATCAGCAAACGCTATTTCCTTGCAAGGAAGTGTCGCATTTACATTCATTTGAAGTGTAGACGAGGAATACATGACACTTCGCAAATCATATTATATCTTACCATGAAACATAGAAATGAGATGCGATATCGCGTTTTAAGAATCATAAGAAATCTATTGCTACGATACGTAGACAACTGCAAACGCTATTTCCTTGCAACGAAGTGTCCCATTTACATTCATTTGAATCGAATACGAGGAATGCATAACACTTCGCAATGAATATTATATCTTATCATGAAACATAGATATGAGATGCAATATCTCGTTTTAAGAAGCTTATGAACTCTATTGCTACGATACCTAGACATCTGCAGACGCTATTTCCTAGCAAGGAAATGTCGCATTTACATTCATTTGAAGTGTAGACGAGGAATACATGACACTTCGCAAATCACATTATATCTTACCATGAAACATAGAAATGAGATGCGATATCGCGTTTTAAGAAGCATTAGAACTCTATTGCTACGATACCTAGACATCTGCAGACGCTATTTCCTTGCAAGGAAGTGTCGCATTTACATTCCTTTGAAGTGTGGACGAGGAATACATAACACTTCGCAAATCATATTATATCTTACCATGATACATAGAAATGAGATGCGATATTGCGTTTTAAGAATCTTAAGAACTCTATTGCTGCGATACGTAGACATCTGCAAACGCTATTTCCTAGCGAGGAAGTGTCGCATTCACATTCATTTGAAGTGTAGATGAGGAATACATAACACTTCGCAAATCATATTATATCTTACCATGAAACATAGAAATGAGATGCGATATTGCGTTTTAAGAATCATAAGAACTCTATTGCTACGATACGTAGACATCTGCAAACGCTATTTCCTAGCGAGGAAGTGTCGCATTCACATTCATTTGAATCGTAGACGAGGAATGCATAACACTTCGCAATGAATATTATATCGTATCATGAAACATAGATATGAGATGCAATATCTCGTTTTAAGAAGCATTTGAACTATTGCTTCGATACGTAGACATCTGCAAACGCTATTTCCTTGCAAGGAAGTGTCGCATTTATGTTCATTTGAATCGTAGACGAGGAATGCATAACACTTCGCAATGAATATTATATCTTATCATGAAACATAGATATGAAATGCAATATCTCGTTTTAAGAAGCATTTGAACACTAGTGCTTCGATACGTAGACATCAGCAAACGCTATTTCCTTGCAAGGAAGTGTCGCATTTACATTCATTTGAAGTGTAGACGAGGAATACATGACACTTCGCAAATCATATTATATCTTACCATGAAACATAGAAATGAGATGCGATATCGCGTTTTAAGAATCATAAGAAATCTATTGCTACGATACGTAGACAACTGCAAACGCTATTTCCTTGCAACGAAGTGTCCCATTTACATTCATTTGAATCGAATACGAGGAATGCATAACACTTCGCAATGAATATTATATCTTATCATGAAACATAGATATGAGATGCAATATCTCGTTTTAAGAAGCTTATGAACTCTATTGCTACGATACCTAGACATCTGCAGACGCTATTTCCTAGCAAGGAAATGTCGCATTTACATTCATTTGAAGTGTAGACGAGGAATACATGACACTTCGCAAATCACATTATATCTTACCATGAAACATAGAAATGAGATGCGATATCGCGTTTTAAGAAGCATTAGAACTCTATTGCTACGATACCTAGACATCTGCAGACGCTATTTCCTTGCAAGGAAGTGTCGCATTTACATTCCTTTGAAGTGTGGACGAGGAATACATAACACTTCGCAAATCATATTATATCTTACCATGATACATAGAAATGAGATGCGATATTGCGTTTTAAGAATCTTAAGAACTCTATTGCTGCGATACGTAGACATCTGCAAACGCTATTTCCTAGCGGGGAAGTGTCGCATTCACATTCATTTGAAGTGTAGATGAGGAATACATAACACTTCGCAAATCATATTATATCTTACCATGAAACATAGAAATGAGATGCGATATCGCGTTTTAAGAATCATAAGAACTCTATTGCTACGATACGTAGACATCTGCAAACGCTATTTCCTAGCGAGGAAGTGTCGCATTCACATTCATTTGAATCGTAGACGAGGAATGCATAACACTTCGCAATGAATATTATATCGTATCATGAAACATAGATATGAGATGCAATATCTCGTTTTAAGAAGCATTTGAACTATTGCTTCGATACGTAGACATCTGCAAACGCTATTTCCTTGCAAGGAAGTGTCGCATTTATGTTCATTTGAATCGTAGACGAGAAATGCATAACACTTCGCAATGAATATTATATCTTATCATGAAACATAGATATGAAATGCAATATCTCGTTTTAAGAAGCATTTGAACACTAGTGCTTCGATACGTAGACATCAGCAAACGCTATTTCCTTGCAAGGAAGTGTCGCATTTACATTCATTTGAAGTGTAGACGAGGAATACATAACACTTCGCAAATCATATTATATCTTACCACGAAACATAGAAATGAGATGCGATATCGTGTTTTAAGAAGCATTAGAACTCTATCGCTACAATACCTAGACATCTGCAGACGCTATTTCCTAGCAAGGAAGTGTCGCATTCACATTCCTTTGAAGTGTAGACGAGGAATACATAACACTTCGCAAATCATATTATATCTTACCATGATACATAGAAATGAGATGCGATATTGCGTTTTAAGAATCTTAAGAACTCTATTGCTACGATACGTAGACATCTGCAAACGCTATTTCCTAGCGAGGAAGTGTCGCATTCACATTCATTTGAAGTGTAGACGAGGAATACATAACACTTCGCAAATCATATTATATCTTACCATGAAACATAGAAATGAGATGCGATATCGCGTTTTAAGAATCATAAGAACTCTATTGCTACGATACCTAGACATCTGCAAACGCTATTTCCTAGCGAGGAAGTGTCGCATTCACATTCATTTGAAGTGTAGACGAGGAATACATAACACTTCGCAAATCATATTATATCTTACCATGGAACATAGAAATGAGATGCGATATCGCGTTTTAAGAAGCATTAGAACTCTATCGCTACGATACCTAGACATCTGCAGACGCTATTTCCTAGCAAGGAAGTGTCGCATTCACATTCCTTTGAAGTGTAGACGAGGAATACATAACACTTCGCAAATCATATTATATCTTACCATGAATCATAGAAATGAGATGCGATATCGCGTTTTAAGAATCTTAAGAACTCTATTGCTACGATACGTAGACATCTGCAAACGCTATTTCCTAGCGAGGAAGTGTCGCATTCACATTCATTTGAAGTGTAGACGAGGAATACATAACACTCGCAAATCATATTATATCTTACCATGAAACATAGAAATGAGATGCGATATCGCGTTATAAGAATCATAAGAACTCAATTGCTACGATACGTAGACAACTGCAAACGCTATTTCCTTGCAAGGAAGAGTCATATTTACATTCATTTGAATCGTATACGAGGAATGCATAACACTTCACAATGAATATTATATCTTATCATGAGACATAGATATGAGATGCAATATCTCGTTTTGAGAAGCATTTGAACACTATCGCTACGATACCTAGACATCTGCAGGCGCTATTTCCTAGCAAGGAAGTGTCGCATTTACATTCCTTTGAAGTGTAGACGAGGAATACATAACACTTCGCAAATCATATTATATCTTACCATGAAACATAGAAATGAGATACGATATCGCGTTTTAAGAAGCATTAGAAATCTATTGCTACGATACGTAGACATCTGCAAACGCTATTTCCTTACTAGGAAGTGTCGCATTAACATTCATTTGAAGTGTAGACGAGGAATACGTGACACTTCGCAAATCATATTAAATCTTACCATGAAACATAGAAATGAGATGCGATATCGCGTTTTAAGAAGCATTAGAAATCTATTGCTACGATACGTAGACATCAGCAAACGCTATTTCCTTGCAAGGAAGTGTCGCATTTACATTCATTTGAAGTGTAGACGAGGAATACATAACACTTCGCAAATCATATTATATCTTACCACGAAACATAGAAATGAGATTCGATATCGTGTTTTAAGAAGCATTAGAACTCTATCGCTACGATACCTAGACATCTGCAGACGCTATTTCCTAGCAAGGAAGTGGCGCATTCACATTCCTTTGAAGTGTAGACGAGGAATACATAACACTTCGCAAATCATATTATATCTTACCATGATACATAGAAATGAGATGCGATATTGCGTTTTAAGAATCTTAAGAACTCAATTGCTACGATACGTAGACAACTGCAAACGCTATTTCCTTGCAAGGAAGAGTCATATTTACATTCATTTGAATCGTATACGAGGAATGCATAACACTTCACAATGAATATTATATCTTATCATGAGACATAGATATGAGATGCAATATCTCGTTTTGAGAAGCATTTGAACACTATCGCTACGATACCTAGACATCTGCAGGCGCTATTTCCTAGCAAGGAAGTGTCGCATTTACATTCCTTTGAAGTGTAGACGAGGAATACATAACACTTCGCAAATCATATTATATCTTACCATGAAACATAGAAATGAGATACGATATCGCGTTTTAAGAAGCATTAGAAATCTATTGCTACGATACGTAGACATCTGCAAACGCTATTTCCTTACTAGGAAGTGTCGCATTAACATTCATTTGAAGTGTAGACGAGGAATACGTGACACTTCGCAAATCATATTAAATCTTACCATGAAACATAGAAATGAGATGCGATATCGCGTTTAAGAAGCATTAGAAATCTATTGCTACGATACGTAGACATCAGCAAACGCTATTTCCTTGCAAGGAAGTGTCGCATTTACATTCATTTGAAGTGTAGACGAGGAATACATAACACTTCGCAAATCATATTATATCTTACCACGAAACATAGAAATGAGATTCGATATCGTGTTTTAAGAAGCATTAGAACTCTATCGCTACGATACCTAGACATCTGCAGACGCTATTTCCTAGCAAGGAAGTGGCGCATTCACATTCCTTTGAAGTGTAGACGAGGAATACATAACACTTCGCAAATCATATTATATCTTACCATGATACATAGAAATGAGATGCGATATTGCGTTTTAAGAATCTTAAGAACTCTATTGCTACGATACGTAGACATCTGCAAACGCTATTTCCTAGCGAGGAAGTGTCGCATTCACATTCATTTGAAGTGTAGACGAGGAATACATAACACTTCGCAAATCATATTATATCTTACCATGAAACATAGAAATGAGATGCGATATCGCGTTTTAAGAATCATAAGAACTCTATTGCTACGATACCTAGACATCTGCAGACGCTATTTCCTAGCAAGGAAGTGTCGCATTTACATTCCTTTGAAGTGTAGACGAGGAATACATAACACTTCACAATGAATAATATATCTTATCATGAAACATAGATATGAGATGCAATATCTCGTTTTAAGAAGCTTATGAACTCTATTGCTACGATACCTAGACATCTGCAGACGCTATTTCCTTGCAAGGAAGTGTCGCATTTACGTTCATATAAATCGTAGACGAGGAATGCATAACACTTCGCAATGAATATTATATCTTATTATGAAACATAGATATGAGACGCAATATATCGTTTTAAGAAGCATTTGAACTCTATTGCATCGATACGTAGACATCTGCAAACGCTATTTCCTTGCAAGGAAGTGTCGCATTTACATTCATTTGAAGTGTAGACGAGGAATACATGACCCTTCGCAAATCATATTATATCTTACCATGAAACATAGAAATGAGATGCGATATCGCGTTTTAAGAAGCATTAGAACACTATTGCTACGATAGGTAGACACTTGCAAACGCTATTTCCTTGCAAGGAAGTGTCGTATTTACATTCATTTGAAGTGTAGACGAGGAATACATAACACATCGCAAATCATATTACATCTTACCATAAAACACAGAAATGAGATGCGATATCGCGTTTTAAGAATCATAAGACCTCTATTGCTACGATACTTAGACAACTGCAAACGCTATTTCCTTGCACGGAAATGTCGCATTTACATTCATTTGAATCGTAGACGAGGAATGCATAACACTTCGCAATGAATATTATATCTTACCATGAAACATAGGAATGAGATGCGATATCGCGTTTTAAGAAGAATTAGAAATCTATTGCTACGGTACGTAGACATCTGCAAACGCTATTTCTTTGCAAGGAAGTGTCGCATTCACATTCATTTGAAGTGTAGACGAGGAATACATAACACTTCGCAAATCATATTATATCTTACCATGAAACATAGAAATGAGATGCGATATCGCGTTTTAAGAATCATAAGACCTCTATTGCTACGATACGTAGACAACTGCAAACGTTATTTCCTTGCAACGATGTGTCTCATTTACATTCATTTGAATCGTATACGAGGAATACATAACACTTCGCAATGAATATTATATGTTATCATGAAACATAGATATGAGATGCAATATCTCGTTTTAAGAAGCATATGCACTCTATTGCTACGATACCTAGACATCTGCAGACGCTATTTCCTAGCAAGGAAGTGTCGCATTTACATTCATTTGAAGTGTAGACGAGGAATACATGACACTTCGCAAATCATATTATATCTTACCATGAAACATAGAAATGAGATGCGATATCGCGTTTTAAGAATCATAAGAAATCTATTGCTACGATACGTAGACAACTGCAAACGCTATTTCCTTGCAACGAAGTGTCCCATTTACATTCATTTGAATCGAATACGAGGAATGCATAACACTTCGCAATGAATATTATATCTTATCATGAAACATAGATATGAGATGCAATATCTCGTTTTAAGAAGCTTATGAACTCTATTGCTACGATACGTAGACATCTGCAAACGCTATTTCCTAGCGAGGAAGTGTCGCATTCACATTCATTTGAAGTGTAGACGAGGAATACATGACACTTCGCAAATCATATTATATCTTACCATGAAACATAGAAATGAGATGCGATATCGTGTTTTAAGAAGCATTAGAACTCTATCGCTACGATACCTAGACATCTGCAGACGCTATTTCCTAGCAAGGAAGTGTCGCATTCACATTCCTTTGAAGTGTAGACGAGGAATACATAACACTTCGCAAATCATATTATATCTTACCATGATACATAGAAATGAGATGCGATATTGCGTTTTAAGAATCTTAAGAACTCTATTGCTACGATACGTAGACATCTGCAAACGCTATTTCCTAGCGAGGAAGTGTCGCATTCAAATTCATTTGAAGTGTAGACGAGGAATACATAACACTTCGCAAATCATATTATATCTTACCATGAAACATAGAAATGAGATGCGATATCGCGTTTTAAGAATCATAAGAACTCTATTGCTACGATACCTAGACATCTGCAGACGCTATTTCCTAGCAAGGAAGTGTCGCATTTACATTCCTTTGAAGTGTAGACGAGGAATACATAACACTTCGCAAATCATATTATATCTTACCATAAACCATAGAAATGAGAAGCGCTATCGCGTTTTATGAATCGTAAGAACTCTATTGCTACTATACGTAGACATCTGCAGACGCTATTTCCTAGCAAGGAAGTGTCGCATTCACATTCCTTTGAAGTGTAGACGAGGAATACATAACACTTCGCAAATCATATTATATCTTACCATGAATCATAGAAATGAGATGCGATATCGCGTTTTAAGAATCTTAAGAACTCTATTGCTACGATACGTAGACATCTGCAAACGCTATTTCCTAGCGAGGAAGTGTCGCATTCACATTCATTTGAAGTGTAGACGAGGAATACATAACACTTCGCAAATCATATTATATCTTACCATGAAACATAGAAATGAGATGCGATATCGCGTTATAAGAATGATAAGAACTCAATTGCTACGATACGTAGACAACTGCAAACGCTATTTCCTTGCAAGGAAGAGTCATATTTACACTCATTTGAATCGAATACGAGGAATGCATAACACTTCGCAATGAATATTATATCTTATCATGAAACATAGATATGAGATGCAATATCTCGTTTTAAGAAGCTTATGAACTCTATTGCTACGATACCTAGACATCTGCAGACGCTATTTCCTAGCAAGGAAATGTCGCATTTACATTCATTTGAAGTGTAGACGAGGAATACATGACACTTCGCAAATCACATTATATCTTTCCATGAAACATAGAAATGAGATGCGATATCGCGTTTTAAGAAGCATTAGAACTCTATTGCTACGATACCTAGACATCTGCAGACGCTATTTCCTTGCAAGGAAGTGTCGCATTTACATTCCTTTGAAGTGTGGACGAGGAATACATAACACTTCGCAAATCATATTATATCTTACCATGATACATAGAAATGAGATGCGATATTGCGTTTTAAGAATCTTAAGAACTCTATTGCTACGATACGTAGACATCTGCAAACGCTATTTCCTAGCGAGGAAGTGTCGGATTCACATTCATTTGAAGTGTAGATGAGGAATACATAACACTTCGCAAATCATATTATATCTTACCATGAAACATAGAAATGAGATGCGATATCGCGTTTTAAGAATCATAAGAACTCTATTGCTACGATACGTAGACAACTGCAAACGCTATTTCCTTGCAACGAAGTGTCCCATTTACATTCATTTGAATCGTATACGAGGAATGCATAACACTTCGCAATGAATATTATATCTTATCATGAAACATAGATATGTGATGCAATATCTCGTTTTAAGAAGCTTATGAACTCTATTGCTACGATACCTAGACATCTGCAGACGCTATTTCCTAGCAAGGAAATGTCGCATTTACATTCATTTGAAGTGTAGACGAGGAATACATGACACTTCGCAAATCACATTATATCTTACCATGAAACATAGAAATGAGATGCGATATCGCGTTTTACGAAGCATTAGAACTCTATTGCTACGATACCTAGACATCTGCAGACGCTATTTCCTTGCAAGGAAGTGTCGCATTTACATTCCTTTGAAGTGTGGACGAGGAATACATAACACTTCGCAAATCATATTATGTCATACCATAAACCATAGAAATGAGATGCGATATCGCGTTTTAAGAATCATAAGAACTCCATTGCTTCGATACGTAGACATCTGCAAACGCTATTTCCTTGCAAGGAAGTGTCGCATTTACATTCATTTGAATCGTAGACGAGGAATTCACAACACTTCGCAATGAATATTATATCTTATCATGAAACATAGATATGAGATGCAATATCTCGTTTTAAGAAGCATTTGAACTCTATTGCTTCGATACGTAGACATCAGCAAACGCTATTTCCTTGCAAGGAAGTGTCGCATTTACATTCATTTGAAGTGTAGACGAGGAATACATAACACTTCGCAAATCATATTATATCTTACCACGAAACATAGAAATGAGATGCGATATCGTGTTTTAAGAAGCATTAGAACTCTATCGCTACGATACCTAGACATCTGCAGACGCTATTTCCTAGCAAGGAAGTGGCGCATTCACATTCCTTTGAAGTGTAGACGAGGAATACATAACACTTCGCAAATCATATTATATCTTACCATGATACATAGAAATGAGATGCGATATTGCGTTTTAAGAATCTTAAGAACTCTATTGCTACGATACGTAGACATCTGCAAACGCTATTCCCTAGCGAGGAAGTGTCGCATTCACATTCATTTGAAGTGTAGACGAGGAATACATAACACTTCGCAAATCATATTATATCTTACCATGAAACATAGAAATGAGATGCGATATCGCGTTTTAAGAATCATAAGAACTCTATTGCTACGATACGTAGACAACTGCAATCGCTATTTCCTTGCAAGGAAGTGTCACATTTACGTTCATTTGAATCGTATACGAGGAATGCATAGCACTTCACAATGAATAATATATCTTATCATGAAACATAGATATGAGATGCAATATCTCGTTTTAAGAAGCTTATGAACTCTATTGCTACGATAACTAGACATCTGCAGACGCTATTTCCTTGCAAGGAAGTGTCGCATTTACGTTCATATGAATCGTAGACGAGGAATGCATAACACTTCGCAATGAATATTATATCTTATCATGAAACATAGATATGAGACGCAATATATCGTTTTAAGAAGCATTTGAACTCTATTGCATCGATACGTAGACATCTGCAAACGCTATTTCCTTGCAAGGAAGTGTCGCATTTACATTCATTTGAAGTGTAGACGAGGAATACATGACACTTCGCAAATCATATTATATCTTACCATGAAACATAGAAATGAGATGCGATATCGCGTTTTAAGAAGCATTAGAACACTATTGCTACGATAGGTAGACACTTGCAAACGCTATTTCCTTGCAAGGAAGTGTCGTATTTACATTCATTTGAAGTGTAGACGAGGAATACATAACACATCGCAAATCATATTACATCTTACCATAAAACACAGAAATGAGATGCGATATCGCGTTTTAAGAATCATAAGACGTCTATTGCTACGATACTTAGACAACTGCAAACGCTATTTCCTTGCACGGAAATGTCGCATTTACATTCATTTGAATCGTAGACGAGGAATGCATAACACTTCGCAATGAATATTATATCTTACCATGAAACATAGAAATGAGATGCGATATCGCGTTTTAAGAAGCATTAGAAATCTATTGCTACGGTACGTAGACATCTGCAAACGCTATTTCTTTGCAAGGAAGTGTCGCATTTACATTCATTTGAAGTGTAGACGAGGAATACATAACACTTCGCAAATCATATTATATCTTACCATGAAACATAGAAATGAGATGCGATATCGCGTTTTAAGAAGCATTAGAACTCTATCGTTACGATACCTAGACATCTGCAAACGCTATTTCCTAGCAAGGCAGTGTCGCATTCACATTCATTTGAATCGTAGACGAGGAATGCATAACACTTCGCAATGAATATTATATCGTATCATGAAACATAGATATGAGATGTAATATCTCGTTTTAAGAAGCATTTGAACTATTGCTTCGATACGTAGACATCTGCAAACGCTATTTCCTTGCAAGGAAGTGTCGCATTTATGTTCATTTGAATCGTAGACGAGGAATGCATAACACTTCGCAATGAATATTATATCTTATCATGAAACATAGATATGAAATGCAATATCTCGTTTTAAGAAGCATTTGAACACTAGTGCTTCGATACGTAGACATCAGCAAACGCTATTTCCTTGCAAGGAAGTGTCGCATTTACATTCATTTGAAGTGTAGACGAGGAATACATAACACTTCGCAAATCATATTATATCTTACCACGAAACATAGAAATGAGATGCGATATCGTGTTTTAAGAAGCATTAGAACTCTATCGCTACAATACCTAGACATCTGCAGACGCTATTTCCTAGCAAGGAAGTGTCGCATTCACATTCCTTTGAAGTGTAGACGAGGAATACATAACACTTCGCAAATCATATTATATCTTACCATGATACATAGAAATGAGATGCGATATTGCGTTTTAAGAATCTTAAGAACTCTATTGCTACGATACGTAGACATCTGCAAACGCTATTTCCTAGCGAGGAAGTGTCGCATTCACATTCATTTGAAGTGTAGACGAGGAATACATAACACTTCGCAAATCATATTATATCTTACCATGAAACATAGAAATGAGATGCGATATCGCGTTTTAAGAATCATAAGAACTCTATTGCTACGATACCTAGACATCTGCAGACGCTATTTCCTAGCAAGGAAGTGTCGCATTTACATTCCTTTGAAGTGTAGACGAGGAATACATAACACTTCGCAAATCATATTATATCTTACCATAAACCATAGAAATGAGAAGCGCTATCGCGTTTTATGAATCGTAAGAACTCTATTGCTACTATACGTAGACATCTGCAAACGCTATTTCCTAGCGAGGAAGTGTCGCATTCACATTCATTTGAAGTGTAGACGAGGAATACATAACACTTCGCAAATCATATTATATCTTACCATGAAACATAGAAATGAGATGCGATATCGCGTTTTAAGAAGCATTAGAACACTATTGCTACGATAGGTAGACACTTGCAAACGCTATTTCCTTGCAAGGAAGTGTCGTATTTACATTCATTTGAAGTGTAGACGAGGAATACATAACACATCGCAAATCATATTACATCTTACCATAAAACACAGAAATGAGATGCGATATCGCGTTTTAAGAATCATAAGACCTCTATTGCTACGATACTTAGACAACTGCAAACGCTATTTCCTTGCACGGAAATGTCGCATTTACATTCATTTGAATCGTAGACGAGGAATGCATAACACTTCGCAATGAATATTATATCTTACCATGAAACATAGAAATGAGATGCGATATCGCGTTTTAAGAAGCATTAGAAATCTATTGCTACGGTACGTAGACATCTGCAAACGCTATTTCTTTGCAAGGAAGTGTCGCATTTACATTCATTTGAAGTGTAGACGAGGAATACATAACACTTCGCAAATCATATTATATCTTACCATGAAACATAGAAATGAGATGCGATATCGCGTTTTAAGAAGCATTAGAACTCTATCGTTACGATACCTAGACATCTGCAAACGCTATTTCCTACGAAGGCAGTGTCGCATTCACATTCATTTGAATCGTAGATGAGGAATGCATAACACTTCGCAATGAATATTATATCTTATCATGAAACATAGATATGAGATGCAATATCTCGTTTTAAGAAGCTTATGAACTCTATTGCTACGATACCTAGACATCTGCAGACGCTATTTCCTAGCAAGGAAATGTCGCATTTACATTCATTTGAAGTGTAGACGAGGAATACATGACACTTCGCAAATCACATTATATCTTACCATGAAACATAGAAATGAGATGCGATATCGCGTTTTAAGAAGCATTAGAACTCTATTGCTACGATACCTAGACATCTGCAGACGCTATTTCCTTGCAAGGAAGTGTCGCATTCACATTCCTTTGAAGTGTGGACGAGGAATACATAACACTTCGCAAATCATATTATATCATACCATAAACCATAGAAATGAGATGCGATATCGCGTTTTAAGAATCATAAGAACTCTATTGCTACGATACGTAGACATCTGCAAACGCTATTTCCTAGCGAGGAAGTGTCGCATTCACATTCATTTGAAGTGTAGACGAGGAATACATAACACTTCGCAAATCATATTATATCTTACCATGATACATAGAAATGAGATGCGATATTGCGTTTTAAGAATCTTAAGAACTCTATTGCTACGATACGTAGACATCTGCAAACGCTATTTCCTAGCGAGGAAGTGTCGCATTCACATTCATTTGAAGTGTAGACGAGGAATACATAACACTTCGCAAATCATATTATATCTTACCATGAAACATAGAAATGAGATGCGATATCGCGTTTTAAGAATCATAAGAACTCTATTGCTACGATACCTAGACATCTGCAGACGCTATTTCCTAGCAAGGAAGTGTCGCATTTACATTCCTTTGAAGTGTAGACGAGGAATACATAACACTTCGCAAATCATATTATATCTTACCATAAACCATAGAAATGAGAAGCGCTATCGCGTTTTATGAATCGTAAGAACTCTATTGCTACTATACGTAGACATCTGCAAACGCTATTTCCTAGCGAGGAAGTGTCGCATTCACATTCATTTGAAGTGTAGACGAGGAATACATAACACTTCGCAAATCATATTATATCTTACCATGAAACATAGAAATGAGATGCGATATCGCGTTTTAAGAAGCATTAGAACACTATTGCTACGATAGGTAGACACTTGCAAACGCTATTTCCTTGCAAGGAAGTGTCGTATTTACATTCATTTGAAGTGTAGACGAGGAATACATAACACATCGCAAATCATATTACATCTTACCATAAAACACAGAAATGAGATGCGATATCGCGTTTTAAGAATCATAAGACCTCTATTGCTACGATACTTAGACAACTGCAAACGCTATTTCCTTGCACGGAAATGTCGCATTTACATTCATTTGAATCGTAGACGAGGAATGCATAACACTTCGCAATGAATATTATATCTTACCATGAAACATAGAAATGAGATGCGATATCGCGTTTTAAGAAGCATTAGAAATCTATTGCTACGGTACGTAGACATCTGCAAACGCTATTTCTTTGCAAGGAAGTGTCGCATTTACATTCATTTGAAGTGTAGACGAGGAATACATAACACTTCGCAAATCATATTATATCTTACCATGAAACATAGAAATGAGATGCGATATCGCGTTTTAAGAAGCATTAGAACTCTATCGTTACGATACCTAGACATCTGCAAACGCTATTTCCTACGAAGGCAGTGTCGCATTCACATTCATTTGAATCGTAGATGAGGAATGCATAACACTTCGCAATGAATATTATATCTTATCATGAAACATAGATATGAGATGCAATATCTCGTTTTAAGAAGCTTATGAACTCTATTGCTACGATACCTAGACATCTGCAGACGCTATTTCCTAGCAAGGAAATGTCGCATTTACATTCATTTGAAGTGTAGACGAGGAATACATGACACTTCGCAAATCACATTATATCTTACCATGAAACATAGAAATGAGATGCGATATCGCGTTTTAAGAAGCATTAGAACTCTATTGCTACGATACCTAGACATCTGCAGACGCTATTTCCTTGCAAGGAAGTGTCGCATTTACATTCCTTTGAAGTGTGGACGAGGAATACATAACACTTCGCAAATCATATTATATCATACCATAAACCATAGAAATGAGATGCGATATCGCGTTTTAAGAATCATAAGAACTCTATTGCTACGATACGTAGACATCTGCAAACGCTATTTCCTAGCGAGGAAGTGTCGCATTCACATTCATTTGAAGTGTAGACGAGGAATACATGACACTTCGCAAATCATATTATATCTTACCATGAAACATAGAAATGAGATGCGATATCGTGTTTTAAGAAGCATTAGAACTCTATCGCTACGATACCTAGACATCTGCAGACGCTATTTCCTAGCAAGGAAGTGTCGCATTCACATTCCTTTGAAGTGTAGACGAGGAATACATAACACTTCGCAAATCATATTATATCTTACCATGAAACATAGAAATGAGATGCGATATCGCGTTTTAAGAATCATAAGAACTCTATTGCTACGATACCTAGACATCTGCAGACGCTATTTCCTAGCAAGGAAGTGTCGCATTTACATTCCTTTGAAGTGTAGACGAGGAATACATAACACTTCGCAAATCATATTATATCTTACCATAAACCATAGAAATGAGAAGCGCTATCGCGTTTTATGAATCGTAAGAACTCTATTGCTACTATACGTAGACATCTGCAGACGCTATTTCCTAGCAAGGAAGTGTCGCATTCACATTCCTTTGAAGTGTAGACGAGGAATACATAACACTTCGCAAATCATATTATATCTTACCATGAATCATAGAAATGAGATGCGATATCGCGTTTTAAGAATCTTAAGAACTCTATTGCTACGATACGTAGACATCTGCAAACGCTATTTCCTAGCGAGGAAGTGTCGCATTCACATTCATTTGAAGTGTAGACGAGGAATACATAACACTTCGCAAATCATATTATATCTTACCATGATACATAGAAATGAGATGCGATATTGCGTTTTAAGAATCTTAAGAACTCTATTGCTACGATACGTAGACATCTGCAAACGCTATTCCCTAGCGAGGAAGTGTCGCATTCACATTCATTTGGAGTGTAGACGAGGAATACATAACACTTCGCAAATCATATTATATCTTACCATGAAACATAGAAATGAGATGCGATATCGCGTTTTAAGAATCATAAGAACTCTATTGCTACGATACGTAGACAACTGCAATCGCTATTTCCTTGCAAGGAAGTGTCACATTTACGTTCATTTGAATCGTATACGAGGAATGCATAGCACTTCACAATGAATAATATATCTTATCATGAAACATAGATATGAGATGCAATATCTCGTTTTAAGAAGCTTATGAACTCTATTGCTACGATAACTAGACATCTGCAGACGCTATTTCCTTGCAAGGAAGTGTCGCATTTACGTTCATATGAATCGTAGACGAGGAATGCATAACACTTCGCAATGAATATTATATCTTACCATGAAACATAGAAATGAGATGCGATATCGCGTTTTAAGAAGCATTAGAAATCTATTGCTACGGTACGTAGACATCTGCAAACGCTATTTCTTTGCAAGGAAGTGTCGCATTTACATTCATTTGAAGTGTAGACGAGGAATACATAACACTTCGCAAATTATATTATATCTTACCATGAAACATAGAAATGAGATGCGATATCGCGTTTTAAGAAGCATTAGAACTCTATCGTTACGATACCTAGACATCTGCAAACGCTATTTCCTAGCAAGGCAGTGTCGCATTCACATTCATTTGAATCGTAGACGAGGAATGCATAACACTTCGCAATGAATATTATATCGTATCATGAAACATAGATATGAGATGCAATATCTCGTTTTAAGAAGCATTTGAACTATTGCTTCGATACGTAGACATCTGCAAACGCTATTTCCTTGCAAGGAAGTGTCGCATTTATGTTCATTTGAATCGTAGACGAGGAATGCATAACACTTCGCAATGAATATTATATCTTATCATGAAACATAGATATGAAATGCAATATCTCGTTTTAAGAAGCATTTGAACACTAGTGCTTCGATACGTAGACATCAGCAAACGCTATTTCCTTGCAAGGAAGTGTCGCATTTACATTCATTTGAAGTGTAGACGAGGAATACATAACACTTCGCAAATCATATTGTATCTTACCACGAAACATAGAAATGAGATGCGATATCGTGTTTTAAGAAGCACTAGAACTCTATCGCTACAATACCTAGACATCTGCAGACGCTATTTCCTAGCAAGGAAGTGTCGCATTCACATTCCTTTGAAGTGTAGACGAGGAATACATAACACTTCGCAAATCATATTATATCTTACCATGATACATAGAAATGAGATGCGATATTGCGTTTTAAGAATTTTAAGAACTCTATTGCTACGATACGTAGACATCTGCAAACGCTATTTCCTAGCGAGGAAGTGTCGCATTCACATTCATTTGAAGTGTAGACGAGGAATACATAACACTTCGCAAATCATATTATATCTTACCATGAAACATAGAAATGAGATGCGATATCGCGTTTTAAGAATCATGAGAACTCTATTGCTACGATACCTAGACATCTGCAGACGCTATTTCCTAGCAAGGAAGTGTCGCATTTACATTCCTTTGAAGTGTAGACGAAGAATACATAACACTTCGCAAATCATATTATATCTTACCATAAACCATAGAAATGAGAAGCGCTATCGCGTTTTATGAATCGTAAGAACTCTATTGCTACTATACGTAGACATCTGCAAACGCTATTTCCTAGCGAGGAAGTGTCGCATTCACATTCATTTGAAGTGTAGACGAGGAATACATAACACTTCGCAAATCATATTATATCTTACCATGGAACATAGAAATGAGATGCGATATCGCGTTTTAAGAAGCATTAGAACTCTATCGCTACGATACCTAGACATCTGCAGACGCTATTTCCTAGCAAGGAAGTGTCGCATTCACATTCCTTTGAAGTGTAGACGAGGAATACATAACACTTCGCAAATCATATTATATCTTACCATGAATCATAGAAATGAGATGCGATATCGCGTTTTAAGAATCTTAAGAACTCTATTGCTACGATACGTAGACATCTGCAAACGCTATTTCCTAGCGAGGAAGTGTCGCATTCACATTCATTTGAAGTGTAGACGAGGAATACATAACACTTCGCAAATCATATTATATCTTACCATGAAACATAGAAATGAGATGCGATATCGCGTTATAAGAATCATAAGAACTCAATTGCTACGATACGTAGAAAACTGCAAACGCTATTTCCTTGCAAGGAAGTGTCATATTTACATTCATTTGAATCGTATACGAGGAATGCATAACACTTCACAATGAATATTATATCTTATCATGAGACATAGATATGAAATGCAATATCTCGTTTTGAGAAGCATTTGAACACTATCGCTACGATACCTAGACATCTGCAGGCGCTATTTCCTAGCAAGGAAGTGTCGCATTTACATTCCTTTGAAGTGTAGACGAGGAATACATAACACTTCGCAAATCATATTATATCTTACCATGAAACATAGAAATGAGATACGATATCGCGTTTTAAGAAGCATTAGAAATCTATTGCTACGATACGTAGACATCTGCAAACGCTATTTCCTTACTAGGAAGTGTCGCATTAACATTCATTTGAAGTGTAGACGAGGAATACGTGACACTTCGCAAATCATATTAAATCTTACCATGAAACATAGAAATGAGATGCGATATCGCGTTTTAAGAAGCATTAGAAATCTATTGCTACGATACGTAGACATCAGCAAACGCTATTTCCTTGCAAGGAAGTGTCGCATTTACATTCATTTGAAGTGTAGACGAGGAATACATAACACTTCGCAAATCATATTATATCTTACCACGAAACATAGAAATGAGATGCGATATCGTGTTTTAAGAAGCATTAGAACTCTATCGCTACGATACCTAGACATCTGCAGACGCTATTTCCTAGCAAGGAAGTGGCGCATTCACATTCCTTTGAAGTGTAGACGAGGAATACATAACACTTCGCAAATCATATTATATCTTACCATGAAACATAGAAATTAGATGCGATATCGCGTTTTAAGAAGCATTAGAACACTATTGCTACGATAGGTAGACATATGCAAACGCTATTTCCTTGCAAGGAAGTGTCGCATTTACATTCATATGAAGTGTAGACGAGGAATACATAACACTTCGCAAATCATATTATATCTTACCATGAAACACAGAAATGAGATGCGATATCGCGTTTTAAGAAGCATTAGAAATCTATTGCTACGATACGTAGACATCCTCAAGCGCTATTTTCTAGCGAGGAAGTGTCGCATTCACATTCATTTGAAGTGTAGACGGGGAATACATGACACTTCGCAAATCATATTATATCTTACCATGAAACGTAGAAGTGAGATGCGATATCGCGTTTTGAGAATCCTAAAAAATCTATTGCTACGATTCGTAGACATCTGCAAACGCTAGTTCCTTGCAAGGAAGTGTCGCATTTACATTCATTTGTATCGTAGACGAGGAATGCATAACACTTCGCAATGAATATTATATCTTACCATGAAACATGGAAATGAGATGCGATATCGCGTTTTAAGAAGCATTACATATCTATTGCTACGATACGTAGACATCTGCAAACGCTATTTCCTTGCAAGGAAGCGTCGCATTTACATTCATTTGAAGTGTAGACGAGGAATACATAACACTTCTCAAATCATATTATATCTTACCATGAAACATAGAAATGAGATACGATATCGCGTTTTAAGAAGCATTAGAAATCTATTGCTACGATACGTAGACATCTGCAAACGCTATTTCCTTACTAGGAAGTGTCGCATTAACATTCATTTGAAGTGTAGACGAGGAATACGTGACACTTCGCAAATCATATTAAATCTTACCATGAAACATAGAAATGAGATGCGATATCGCGTTTTAAGAAGCATTAGAAATCTATTGCTACGATACGTAGACATCAGCAAACGCTATTTCCTTGCAAGGAAGTGTCGCATTTACATTCATTTGAAGTGTAGACGAGGAATACATAACACTTCGCAAATCATATTATATCTTACCACGAAACATAGAAATGAGATGCGATATCGTGTTTTAAGAAGCATTAGAACTCTATCGCTACGATACCTAGACATCTGCAGACGCTATTTCCTAGCAAGGAAGTGGCGCACTCACATTCCTTTGAAGTGTAGACGAGGAATACATAACACTTCGCAAATCATATTATATCTTACCATGAAACATAGAAATTAGATGCGATATCGCGTTTTAAGAAGCATTAGAACACTATTGCTACGATAGGTAGACATATGCAAACGCTATTTCCTTGCAAGGAAGTGTCGCATTTACATTCATATGAAGTGTAGACGAGGAATACATAACACTTCGCAAATCATATTATATCTTACCATGAAACACAGAAATGAGATGCGATATCGCGTTTTAAGAAGCATTAGAAATCTATTGCTACGATACGTAGACATCCTCAAGCGCTATTTTCTAGCGAGGAAGTGTCGCATTCACATTCATTTGAAGTGTAGACGGGGAATACATGACACTTCGCAAATCATATTATATCTTACCATGAAACGTAGAAGTGAGATGCGATATCGCGTTTTGAGAATCCTAAAAAATCTATTGCTACGATTCGTAGACATCTGCAAACGCTAGTTCCTTGCAAGGAAGTGTCGCATTTACATTCATTTGTATCGTAGACGAGGAATGCATAACACTTCGCAATGAATATTATATCTTACCATGAAACATGGAAATGAGATGCGATATCGCGTTTTAAGAAGCATTAGAACTCTATTGCTACGATACCTAGACATCAGCAGACGCTATTTCCTAGCAAGGAAGTGTCGCATTTACATTCATTTGAAGTGTAGACGAGGAATACATGACACTTCGCAAATCATATTATATCTTACCATGAAACATAGAAATGAGATGCGATATCGCGTTTTAAGAAGCATTACATATCTATTGCTACGATACGTAGACATCTGCAAACGCTATTTCCTTGCAAGGAAGCGTCGCATTTACATTCATTTGAAGTGTAGACGAGGAATACATAACACTTCTCAAATCATATTATATCTTACCATGAAACATAGAATTGAGATGCGATATCGCGTTTTAAGAATCCTAAGAACTCCATTGCTACGATACGTAGACATCTGCAAACGCTATTTCCTTGCAAGGAAGTGTCGCATTTACATTCATTTGAAGTGTAGACGAGGAATATATAACACTTCGCAAATCATTTAATATCTTACCATGAAACATAGAAATGAGATGCGATATCGCGTTTTAAGAAGCATTAGAACTCTATTGCTACGATACCTAGACATCCGCAGACGCTATTTCCTACCAAGGAAGTGTCGCATTTACATTCATTTGAAGTGTAGACGAGGAATACATAACACTTCGCAAATCATATTATATCTTACCATGGAACATAGAAATGAGATGCGATATCGCGTTATAAGAAGCATTAGAACTCTATTGCTACGATACCTAGACATCCGCAGACGCTATTTCCTACCAAGGAAGTGTCGCATTTACATTCATTTGAAGTGTAGACGAGGAATACATAACACTTCGCAAATCATATTATATCTTACCATGGAACATAGAAATGAGATGCGATATCGCGTTATAAGAAGCATTAGAACACTATTGCTACGATATCTAGAAATCTGCAGACGCTATTTCCTAGCAAGGAAGTGTCGCATTTACATTCATTTGAAGTGTAAACGAGGAATACATGACTCGTCGCAAATCATATTATATCTTACCATGAAACATAGAAATGAGATGCGATATCGCGTTTTAAGAAGCATTAGATATCTCTTGCTACGATACGTAGACAACTGCAAACGCTATTTCCTTGCAGGGAAGTGTCACATTTACATTCATTTGAATCGTAGATGAGGAATGCATAACACTTCGCAATGAATATTATATCTTATCATGAAACATAGATATGAGATGCAATATCTCGTTTTAAGAAGCATTTGAACTCTATTGCTTCGATACGTAGACATCTGCAAACGCTATTTCCTTGTAAGGAAGTGTCGCATTTACATTCATTTGAATCGTAGACGAGGAATGCATAACACTTCGCAATGAATATTATATCTTATCATGAAACATAGATATGAGATGCAATATCTCGTTTTAAGAAGCATTTGAACACTATCGCTACGATACCTAGACATCTGCAGACGCTATTTCCTAGCAAGGAAGTGTCGCATTTACATTCATTTGAAGTGTAGACGAGGAATATATGACACTTCGCAAATCATATTATTTCTTACCATGAAACATAGAAATGAGTTGCGATATCGCGTTTTAAGAAT
Source organism: Xylocopa sonorina (assembly GCF_050948175.1). Classification (NCBI taxonomy): domain Eukaryota; kingdom Metazoa; phylum Arthropoda; class Insecta; order Hymenoptera; family Apidae; genus Xylocopa; species Xylocopa sonorina. Next base: position 251,617 of record NW_027490239.1, read on the forward strand.
CATAAGAACTCTATTGCTACGATACGTAGACAACTGCACACGCTATTTCCTTGCTGGGAAGTGTCGCATTTACATTCATTTGAATCGTATACGAGGAATGCATAGCACTTCGCAACGAATATTATTTCTTATCATGAAACATAGATATGAGATGCAATATCTCGTTTTAAGAAGCATTTGAACTCTATTGCTACGATACCTAGACATCTGCAGACGCTATTTCCTAGCAAGGAAGTGTCGCATTTACATTCATTTGAAGTGTAGACGAGGAATATATGACACTTCGCAAATCATATTATATCTTACCATGAGACATAGAAATGAGATGCGATATCGCGTTTTAAGAAGCATTAAAAATCTATTGCTACGATACGTAGACATCTGCAAACGCCATTTCTTTGCAAGGAAGTGTTGCATTTACATTCATTTGAAGTGTAGACGAGGAATACATAACACTTCGCAAATCATATTATATCTTACCATGAAACATAGAAATTAGATGCGATATCACGTTTTAAGAAGCATTAGAACTCTATTGCTACGATAGGTAGACATATGCAAACGCTATTTCCTTGCAAGGAAGTGTCGCATTTACATTCATATGAAGTGTAGACGAGGAATACATAACACTTCGCAAATCATATTATATCTTACCATGAAACACAGAAATGAGATGCGATATCGCGTTTTAAGAAGCATTAGAAATCTATTGCTACGATACGTAGACATCTTCAAGCGCTATTTTCTAGCGAGGAAGTGTCGCATTCACATTCATTTGAAGTGTAGACGGGGAATACATAACACTTCGCAAATCATATTATATCTTACCATGAAACGTAGAAGTGAGATGCGATATCGCGTTTTGAGAATCCTAAAAACTCTATTGCTACGATTCGTAGACATCTGCAAACGCTAGTTCCTTGCAAGGAAGTGTCGCATTTACATTCATTTGAATCGTAGACGAGGAATGCATAACACTTCGCAATGAATATTATATCTTACCATGAAACATGGAAATGAGATGCGATATCGCGTTTTAAGAAGCATTAGAACTCTATTGCTACGATACCTAGACATCTGTAGACGCTATTTCCTAGCAAGGAAGTGTCGCATTTACATTCATTTGAAGTGTAGACGAGGAATACATGACACTTCGCAAATCATATTATATCTTACCATGAAACATAGAAATGAGATGCGATATCGCGTTTTAAGAAGCATTACATATCTATTGCTACGATACGTAGACATCTGCAAACGCTATTTCCTTGCAAGGAAGCGTCGCATTTACATTCATTTGAAGTGTAGACGAGGAATACATAACACTTCTCAAATCATATTATATCTTACCATGAAATATAGAATTGAGATGCGATATCGCGTTTTAAGAATCCTAAGAACTCCATTGCTACGATACGTAGACATCTGCAAACGCTATTTCCTTGCAAGGAAGTGTCGCATTTACATTCACTTGAAGTGTAGACGAGGAATATATAACACTTCGCAAATCATTTAATATCTTACCATGAAACATAGAAATGAGATGCGATATCGCGTTTTAAGAAGCATTAGAACTCTATTGCTACGATACCTAGACATCCGCAGACGCTATTTCCTACCAAGGAAGTGTCGCATTTACATTCATTTGAAGTGTATACGAGGAATACATAACACTTCGCAAATCATATTATATCTTACCATGGAACATAGAAATGAGATGCGATATCGCGTTATAAGAAGCATTAGAACACTATTGCTACGATATCTAGAAATCTGCAGACGCTATTTCCTAGCAAGGAAGTGTCGCATTTACATTCATTTGAAGTGTAAACGAGGAATACATGACTCGTCGCAAATCATATTATATCTTACCATGAAACATAGAAATGAGATGCGATATCGCGTTTTAAGAAGCATTAGATATCTCTTGCTACGATACGTAGGCAACTGCAAACGCTATTTCCTTGCAGGGAAGTGTCACATTTACATTCATTTGAATCGTAGATGAGGAATGCATAACACTTCGCAATGAATATTATATCTTATCATGAAACATAGATATGAGATGCAATATCTCGTTTTAAGAAGCATTTGAACTCTATTGCTTCGATACGTAGACATCTGCAAACGCTATTTCCTTGTAAGGAAGTGTCGCATTTACATTCATTTGAATCGTAGACGAGGAATGCATAACACTTCGCAATGAATATTATATCTTATCATGAAACATAGATATGAGATGCAATATCTCGTTTTAAGAAGCATTTGAACACTATCGCTACGATACCTAGACATCTGCAGACGCTATTTCCTAGCAAGGAAGTGTCGCATTTACATTCATTTGAAGTGTAGACGAGGAATATATGACACTTCGCAAATCATATTATTTCTTACCATGAAACATAGAAATGAGTTGCGATATCGCGTTTTAAGAATCATAAGAACTCTATTGCTACGATACGTAGACAACTGCACACGCTATTTCCTTGCTGGGAAGTGTCGCATTTACATTCATTTGAATCGTATACGAGGAATGCATAGCACTTCGCAACGAATATTATTTCTTATCATGAAACATAGATATGAGATGCAATATCTCGTTTTAAGAAGCATTTGAACTCTATTGCTACGATACCTAGACATCTGCAGACGCTATTTCCTAGCAAGGAAGTGTCGCATTTACATTCATTTGAAGTGTAGACGAGGAATATATGACACTTCGCAAATCATATTATATCTTACCATGAGACATAGAAATGAGATGCGATATCGCGTTTTAAGAAGCATTAAAAATCTATTGCTACGATACGTAGACATCTGCAAACGCCATTTCTTTGCAAGGAAGTGTTGCATTTACATTCATTTGAAGTGTAGACGAGGAATACATAACACTTCGCAAATCATATTATATCTTACCATGAAACATAGAAATTAGATGCGATATCGCGTTTTAAGAAGCATTAGAACTCTATTGCTACGATAGGTAGACATATGCAAACGCTATTTCCTTGCAAGGAAGTGTCGCATTTACATTCATATGAAGTGTAGACGAGGAATACATAACACTTCGCAAATCATATTATATCTTACCATGAAACACAGAAATGAGATGCGATATCGCGTTTTAAGAAGCATTAGAAATCTATTGCTACGATACGTAGACATCTTCAAGCGCTATTTTCTAGCGAGGAAGTGTCGCATTCACATTCATTTGAAGTGTAGACGGGGAATACATAACACTTCGCAAATCATATTATATCTTACCATGAAACGTAGAAGTGAGATGCGATATCGCGTTTTGAGAATCCTAAAAACTCTATTGCTACGATTCGTAGACATCTGCAAACGCTAGTTCCTTGCAAGGAAGTGTCGCATTTACTTTCATTTGAATCGTAGACGAGGAATGCATAACACTTCGCAATGAATATTATATCTTACCATGAAACATGGAAATGAGATGCGATATCGCGTTTTAAGAAGCATTAGAACTCTATTGCTACGATACCTAGACATCTGCAGACGCTATTTCCTAGCAAGGAAGTGTCGCATTTACATTCATTTGAAGTGTAGACGAGGAATACATGACACTTCGCAAATCATATTATATCTTACCATGAAACATAGAAATGAGATGCGATATCGCGTTTTAAGAAGCATTACATATCTATTGCTACGATACGTAGACATCTGCAAACGCTATTTCCTTGCAAGGAAGCGTCGCATTTACATTCATTTGAAGTGTAGACGAGGAATACATAACACTTCTCAAATCATATTATATCTTACCATGAAACATAGAATTGAGATGCGATATCGCGTTTTAGGAATCCTAAGAACTCCATTGCTACGATACGTAGACATCTGCAAACGCTATTTCCTTGCAAGGAAGTGTCTCATTTACATTCATTTGAATCGTAGACGAGGAATGCATAACACTTCGCAAATCATATTATATCTTACCATGAAACACAGAAATGAGATGCGATATCGCGTTTTAAGAATCCTAAGATCTCCATTGCTACGATACGTAGACATCTGCAGACGCTATTTCCTTTCAAGGAAGTGTCGCATTTACATTCATTTGAAGTGTAGACGAGGAGTACATAACACTTCGCAAATCATATTATATCTTACCATGAAACATAGAAATGAGATGCGATATCGCGTTTTAAGAATCATAATAAATCTATTGCTACGATACGTAGACATCTGCAAACGCTCTTTCCTTGCAAGGAAGTGTCGCATTAACATTCATTTGAAGTGTAGACGAGGAATACATGACTCTTCGCAAATCATATTATATCTTACCATGTAACATAGAAATGAGATGCGATATCGCGTTATAAGAAGCATTAGAACACTATTGCTACGATATCTAGAAATCTGCAGACGCTATTTCCTAGCAAGGAAGTGTCGCATTTACATTCATTTGAAGTGTAGACGAGGAATACATGACTCTTCGCAAATCATATTATATCTTACCATGTAACATAGAAATGAAGTGCGATATCGCGTTTTAAGAAGCATTAGATATCTCTTGCTACGATACGTAGACAACTGCAAACGCTATTTCCTTGCAAGGAAGTGTCACATTTACATTCATTTGAATCGTAGATGAGGAATGCATAACACTTCGCAATGAATATTATATCTTATCATGAAACATAAATATGAGATGCAATATCTCGTTTTAAGAAGCATTTGAACACTATCGCTACGATACCTAGACATCTGCAGACGCTATTTCCTAGCAAGGAAGTGTCGCATTTACATTCATTTGATGTGTAGACAAGGAATACATTACACTTCGCAAATCATATTATATCTTACCATGAATCATAGAAATGAGATGCGATATTGTGTTTTGAGAAGCATTAGAACTCTATCGCTACGATCCGTAGACATCTGCAAACGCTACTTCCTTGCAAGGAAGTGTCGCATTTACATTTATTTGAAGTGTAGACGAGGAATATATAACACTTCGCAAATCATTTAATATCTTACCATGAAACATAGAAATGAGATGCGATATCGCGTCTTAAGAAGCATTAGAACACTATTGCTACGATACGTAGACATCTGCAAACGCTATTTCCTTGCTAGAAAGTGTCGCATTTACGTTCATTTGAATGGTAGACGAGGAATGCATAACACTTCGCAATGAATATTATATCTTATCATGAAACATAGATATGAGATGCAATATCTCGTTTTAAGAAGCATTTGAACACTATCGCTACGATACCTAGACATCTGCAGACGCTATTTCCTAGCAAGGAAGTGTCGCATTTACATTCATTTGATGTGTAGACAAGGAATACATTACACTTCGCAAATCATATTATATCTTACCACGAAACATAGAAATGAGATGCGATATTGTGTTTTGAGAAGCACTAGAACTCTATCGCTACGATCCGTAGACATCTGCAAACGCTACTTCCTTGCAAGGAAGTGTCGCATTTACATTCATTTGAAGTGTAGACGAGGAATATATAACACTTCGCAAATCATTTAATATCTTACCATGAAACATAGAAATGAGATGCGATATCGCGTCTTAAGAAGCATTAGAACACTATTGCTACGATACGTAGACATCTGCAAACGCTATTTCCTTGCTAGGAAGTGTCGCATTTACGTTCATTTGAATGGTAGACGAGGAATACATGACACTTCGCAAATCATATTATATCTTACCATGAAACATAGAAATGAGATGCGATATCGCTTTTTAAGAAGCATTACATATCTATTGCTACGATACGTAGACATCTGCAAACGCTATTTCCTTGCAAGGAAGTGTCGCATTTACATTCGTTTGAAGTGTAGACGAGGAATACATAACACTTCTCAAATCATATTATATCTTACCATGAAACATAGAATTGAGAGGCGATATCGCGTTTTAAGAATCCTAAGAACTCCATTGCTACGATCCGTAGACATCTGCAAACGCTACTTCCTTGCAAGGAAGTGTCGCATTTACATTCATTTGAAGTGTAGACGAGGAATATATAACACTTCGCAAATCATTTAATATCTTACCATGAAACATAGAAATGAGATGCGATATCGCGTTTTAAGAAGCATTAGAACTCTATTGCTACGATACCTAGACATCCGCAGACGCTATTTCCTACCAAGGAAGTGTCGCATTTACATTCATTTGAAGTGTAGACGAGGAATACATAACACTTCACAAATCATATTATATCTTACCATGGAACATAGAAATGAGATGCGATATCGCGTTATAAGAAGCATTAGAACACTATTGCTACGATATCTAGAAATCTGCAGACGCTATTTCCTAGCAAGGAAGTGTCGCATTTACATTCATTTGAAGTGTAGACGAGGAGTACATAACACTTCGCAAATCATATTATATCTTACCATGAAACATAGAAATGAGATGCGATATCGCGTTTTAAGAATCATAATAAATCTATTGCTACGATACGTAGACATCTGCAAACGCTCTTTCCTTGCAAGGAAGTGTCGCATTAACATTCATATGAAGTGTAGACGAGGAATACATGACACTTCGCAAATCATATTATATCTTACCATGAAACATAGAAATGAGATGCGATATCGCGTTTTAAGAAGCATTACATATCTATTGCTACGATACGTAGACATCTGCAAACGCTATTTCCTTGCAAGGAAGTGTCGCATTTACATTCATTTGAAGTGTAGACGAGGAATACATAACACTTCTCAAATCATATTATATCTTACCATGAAACATAGAATTGAGATGCGATATCGCGTTTTAAGAATCCTAAGAACTCCATTGCTACGATCCGTAGACATCTGCAAACGCTACTTCCTTGCAAGGAAGTGTCGCATTTACATTCATTTGAAGTGTAGACGAGGAATATATAACACTTCGCAAATCATTTAATATCTTACCATGAAACATAGAAATGAGATGCGATATCGCGTCTTAAGAAGCATTAGAACACTATTGCTACGATACGTAGACATCTGCAAACGCTATTTCCTTGCTAGGAAGTGTCGCATTAACATTCATATGATGTGTAGACGAGGAATACATGACACTTCGCAAATCATATTATATCTTACCATGAAACATAGAAATGAGATGCGATATCGCGTTTTAAGAAGCATTACATATCTATTGCTACGATACGTAGACATCTGCAAACGCTATTTCCTTGCAAGGAAGTGTCGCATTTACGTTCATTTGAATGGTAGACGAGGAATACATGACACTTCGCAAATCATATTATATCTTACCATGAAACATAGAAATGAGATGCGATATCGCTTTTTAAGAAGCATTACATATCTATTGCTACGATACGTAGACATCTGCAAACGCTATTTCCTTGCAAGGAAGTGTCGCATTTACATTCATTTGAAGTGTAGACGAGGAATACATAACACTTCTCAAATCATATTATATCTTACCATGAAACATAGAATTGAGATGCGATATCGCGTTTTAAGAATCCTAAGCACTCCATTGCTAAGATACGTAGACATCTGCAAACGCTATTTCCTTGCAAGGAAGTGTCGCATTTACATTCATTTGAAGTGTAGACGAGGAATATATAACACTTCGCAAATCATTTAATATCTTACCATGGAACATAGAAATGAGATGCGATATCGCGTTATAAGAAGCATTAGAACACTATTGCTACGATATCTAGAAATCTGCAGACGCTATTTCCTAGCAAGGAAGTGCCGCATTTACATTCATTTGAAGTGTAGACGAGGAATACATGACTCTTCGCAAATCATATTATATCTTACCATGTAACATAGAAATGAAATGCGATATCGCGTTTTAAGAAGCATTAGATATCTCTTGCTACGATACGTAGACAACTGCAGACGCTATTTCCAAGCAAGGAAGTGTCGCATTTACATTCATTTGATGTGTAGACAAGGAATACATTACACTTCGCAAATCATATTATATCTTACCATGAATCATAGAAATGAGATGCGATATTGTGTTTTGAGAAGCATTAGAACTCTATCGCTACGATCCGTAGACATCTGCAAACGCTACTTCCTTGCAAGGAAGTGTCGCATTTACATTCATTTGATGTGTAGGCGAGGTATATAAAACACTTCGCAAATCATTTAATATCTTACCATGAAACATAGAAATGAGATGCGATATCGCGTCTTAAGAAGCATTAGAACACTATTGCTACGATACGTAGACATCTGCAAACGCTATTTCCTTGCTAGAAAGTGTCGCATTTACGTTCATTTGAATGGTAGACGAGGAATGCATGAAACATAGATATGAGATGCAATATCTCGTTTTAAGAAGCATTTGAACACTATCGCTACGATACCTAGACATCTGCAGACGCTATTTCCTAGCAAGGAAGTGTCGCATTTACATTCATTTGATGTGTAGACAAGGAATACATTACACTTCGCAAATCATATTATATCTTACCATGAAACATAGAAATGAGATGCGATATTGTGTTTTGAGAAGCACTAGAACTCTATCGCTACGATCCGTAGACATCTGCAAACGCTACTTCCTTGCAAGGAAGTGTCGCATTTACATTCATTTGAAGTGTAGACGAGGAATATATAACACTTCGCAAATCATTTAATATCTTACCATGAAACATAGAAATGAGATGCGATATCGCGTCTTAAGAAGCATTAGAACACTATTGCTACGATACGTAGACATCTGCAAACGCTATTTCCTTGCTAGGAAGTGTCGCATTTACGTTCATTTGAATGGTAGACGAGGAATACATGACACTTCGCAAATCATATTATATCTTACCATGAAACATAGAAATGAGATGCGATATCGCTTTTTAAGAAGCATTACATATCTATTGCTACGATACGTAGACATCTGCAAACGCTATTTCCTTGCAAGGAAGTGTCGCATTTACATTCATTTGAAGTGTAGACGAGGAATACATAACACTTCTCAAATCATATTATATCTTACCATGAAACATAGAATTGAGATGCGATATCGCGTTTTAAGAATCCTAAGAACTCCATTGCTACGATCCGTAGACATCTGCAAACGCTACTTCCTTGCAAGGAAGTGTCGCATTTACATTCATTTGAAGTGTAGACGAGGAATATATAACACTTCGCAAATCATTTAATATCTTACCATAAAACATAGAAATGAGATGCGATATCGCGTCTTAAGAAGCATTAGAACACTATTGCTACGATACGTAGACATCTGCAAACGCTATTTCCTTGCTAGGAAGTGTCGCATTTACGTTCATTTGAATGGTAGACGAGGAATACATGACACTTCGCAAATCATATTATATCTTACCATGAAACATAGAAATGAGATGCGATATCGCTTTTTAAGAAGCATTACATATCTATTGCTACGATACGTAGACATCTGCAAACGCTATTTCCTTGCAAGGAAGTGTCGCATTTACATTCATTTGAAGTGTAGACGAGGAATACGTAACACTTCTCAAATCATATTATATCTTACCATGAATCATAGAATTGAGATGCGATATCGCGTTTTAAGAATCCTAAGAACTCCATTGCTACGATACGTAGACATCTGCAAACGCTATTTCCTTGCAAGGAAGTGTCGCATTTACATTCATTTGAAGTGTAGACGAGGAATATATAACACTTCGCAAATCATTTAATATCTTACCATGAAACATAGAAATGAGATGCGATATCGCGTTTTAAGAAGCATTAGAACTCTATTGCTACGATACCTAGACATCCGCAGACGCTATTTCCTACCAAGGAAGTGTCGCATTTACATTCATTTGAAGTGTAGACGAGGAATACATAACACTTCACAAATCATATTATATCTTACCATGGAACATAGAAATGAGATGCGATATCGCGTTATAAGAAGCATTAGAACACTATTGCTACGATATCTAGAAATCTGCAGACGCTATTTCCTAGCAAGGAAGTGTCGCATATACATTCATTTGAAGTGTAGACGAGGAATACATGACTCTTCGCAAATCATATTATATCTTACCATGTAACATAGAAATGAAATGCGATATCGCGTTTTAAGAAGCATTAGATATCTCTTGCTACGATACGTAGACAACTGCAAACGCTATTTCCTTGCAAGGAAGTGTCACATTTACATTCATTTGAATCCTAGATGAGGAATGCATAACACTTCGCAATGAATATTATATCTTATCATGAAACATAGATATGAGATGCAATATCTCGTTTTAAGAAGCATTTGAACACAATCGCTACGATACCTAGACATCTGCAGACGCTATTTCCTAGCAAGGAAGTGTCGCATTTACATTCATTTGATGTGTAGACAAGGAATACATTACACTTCGCAAATCATATTATATCTTACCATGAAACATAGAAATGAGATGCGATATCGCGTTTTAAGAATCATAATAAATCTATTGCTACGATACGTAGACATCTGCAAACGCTCTTTCCTTGCAAGGAAGTGTCGCATTAACATTCATATGAAGTGTAGACGAGGAATACATGACACTTCGCAAATCATATTATATCTTACCATGAAACATAGAAATGAGATGCGATATCGCGTTTTAAGAAGCATTACATATCTATTGCTACGATACGTAGACATCTGCAAACGCTATTTCCTTGCAAGGAAGTGTCGCATTTACATTCATTTGAAGTGTAGACGAGGAATACATAACACTTCTCAAATCATATTATATCTTACCATGAAACATAGAATTGAGATGCGATATCGCGTTTTAAGAATCCTAAGAACTCCATTGCTACGATCCGTAGACATCTGCAAACGCTACTTCCTTGCAAGGAAGTGTCGCATTTACATTCATTTGAAGTGTAGACGAGGAATATATAACACTTCGCAAATCATTTAATATCTTACCATGAAACATAGAAATGAGATGCGATATCGCGTCTTAAGAAGCATTAGAACACTATTGCTACGATACGTAGACATCTGCAAACGCTATTTCCTTGCTAGGAAGTGTCGCATTAACATTCATATGATGTGTAGACGAGGAATACATGACACTTCGCAAATCATATTATATCTTACCATGAAACATAGAAATGAGATGCGATATCGCGTTTTAAGAAGCATTACATATCTATTGCTACGATACGTAGACATCTGCAAACGCTATTTCCTTGCAAGGAAGTGTCGCATTTACGTTCATTTGAATGGTAGACGAGGAATACATGACACTTCGCAAATCATATTATATCTTACCATGAAACATAGAAATGAGATGCGATATCGCTTTTTAAGAAGCATTACATATCTATTGCTACGATACGTAGACATCTGCAAACGCTATTTCCTTGCAAGGAAGTGTCGCATTTACATTCATTTGAAGTGTAGACGAGGAATACATAACACTTCTCAAATCATATTATATCTTACCATGAAACATAGAATTGAGATGCGATATCGCGTTTTAAGAATCCTAAGCACTCCATTGCTAAGATACGTAGACATCTGCAAACGCTATTTCCTTGCAAGGAAGTGTCGCATTTACATTCATTTGAAGTGTAGACGAGGAATATATAACACTTCGCAAATCATTTAATATCTTACCATGGAACATAGAAATGAGATGCGATATCGCGTTATAAGAAGCATTAGAACACTATTGCTACGATATCTAGAAATCTGCAGACGCTATTTCCTAGCAAGGAAGTGTCGCATTTACATTCATTTGAAGTGTAGACGAGGAATACATGACTCTTCGCAAATCATATTATATCTTACCATGTAACATAGAAATGAAATGCGATATCGCGTTTTAAGAAGCATTAGATATCTCTTGCTACGATACGTAGACAACTGCAGACGCTATTTCCTAGCAAGGAAGTGTCGCATTTACATTCATTTGATGTGTAGACAAGGAATACATTACACTTCGCAAATCATATTATATCTTACCATGAATCATAGAAATGAGATGCGATATTGTGTTTTGAGAAGCATTAGAACTCTATCGCTACGATCCGTAGACATCTGCAAACGCTACTTCCTTGCAAGGAAGTGTCGCATTTACATTCATTTGATGTGTAGGCGAGGTATATAAAACACTTCGCAAATCATTTAATATCTTACCATGAAACATAGAAATGAGATCCGATATCGCGTCTTAAGAAGCATTAGAACACTATTGCTACGATACGTAGACATCTGCAAACGCTATTTCCTTGCTAGAAAGTGTCGCATTTACGTTCATTTGAATGGTAGACGAGGAATATATAACACTTCGCAAATCATTTAATATCTTACCATGAAACATAGAAATGAGATGCGATATCGCGTCTTAAGAAGCATTAGAACACTATTGCTACGATACGTAGACATCTGCAAACGCTATTTCCTTGCTAGGAAGTGTCGCATTAACATTCATATGATGTGTAGACGAGGAATACATGACACTTCGCAAATCATATTATATCTTACCATGAAACATAGAAATGAGATGCGATATCGCGTTTTAAGAAGCATTACATATCTATTGCTACGATACGTAGACATCTGCAAACGCTATTTCCTTGCAAGGAAGTGTCGCATTTACGTTCATTTGAATGGTAGACGAGGAATACATGACACTTCGCAAATCATATTATATCTTACCATGAAACATAGAAATGAGATGCGATATCGCTTTTTAAGAAGCATTACATATCTATTGCTACGATACGTAGACATCTGCAAACGCTATTTCCTTGCAAGGAAGTGTCGCATTTACATTCATTTGAAGTGTAGACGAGGAATACATAACACTTCTCAAATCATATTATATCTTACCATGAAACATAGAATTGAGATGCGATATCGCGTTTTAAGAATCCTAAGAACTCCATTGCTACGATCCGTAGACATCTGCAAACGCTACTTCCTTGCAAGGAAGTGTCGCATTTACATTCATTTGAAGTGTAGACGAGGAATATATAACACTTCGCAAATCATTTAATATCTTACCATAAAACATAGAAATGAGATGCGATATCGCGTCTTAAGAAGCATTAGAACACTATTGCTACGATACGTAGACATCTGCAAACGCTATTTCCTTGCTAGGAAGTGTCGCATTTACGTTCATTTGAATGGTAGACGAGGAATACATGACACTTCGCAAATCATATTATATCTTACCATGAAACATAGAAATGAGATGCGATATCGCTTTTTAAGAAGCATTACATATCTATTGCTACGATACGTAGACATCTGCAAACGCTATTTCCTTGCAAGGAAGTGTCGCATTTACATTCATTTGAAGTGTAGACGAGGAATACGTAACACTTCTCAAATCATATTATATCTTACCATGAATCATAGAATTGAGATGCGATATCGCGTTTTAAGAATCCTAAGAACTCCATTGCTACGATACGTAGACATCTGCAAACGCTATTTCCTTGCAAGGAAGTGTCGCATTTACATTCATTTGAAGTGTAGACGAGGAATATATAACACTTCGCAAATCATTTAATATCTTACCATGAAACATAGAAATGAGATGCGATATCGCGTTTTAAGAAGCATTAGAACTCTATTGCTACGATACCTAGACATCCGCAGACGCTATTTCCTACCAAGGAAGTGTCGCATTTACATTCATTTGAAGTGTAGACGAGGAATACATAACACTTCACAAATCATATTATATCTTACCATGGAACATAGAAATGAGATGCGATATCGCGTTATAAGAAGCATTAGAACACTATTGCTACGATATCTAGAAATCTGCAGACGCTATTTCCTAGCAAGGAAGTGTCGCATATACATTCATTTGAAGTGTAGACGAGGAATACATGACTCTTCGCAAATCATATTATATCTTACCATGTAACATAGAAATGAAATGCGATATCGCGTTTTAAGAAGCATTAGATATCTCTTGCTACGATACGTAGACAACTGCAAACGCTATTTCCTTGCAAGGAAGTGTCACATTTACATTCATTTGAATCCTAGATGAGGAATGCATAACACTTCGCAATGAATATTATATCTTATCATGAAACATAGATATGAGATGCAATATCTCGTTTTAAGAAGCATTTGAACACAATCGCTACGATACCTAGACATCTGCAGACGCTATTTCCTAGCAAGGAAGTGTCGCATTTACATTCATTTGATGTGTAGACAAGGAATACATTACACTTCGCAAATCATATTATATCTTACCATGAAACATAGAAATGAGATGCGATATCGCGTTTTAAGAATCATAATAAATCTATTGCTACGATACGTAGACATCTGCAAACGCTCTTTCCTTGCAAGGAAGTGTCGCATTAACATTCATATGAAGTGTAGACGAGGAATACATGACACTTCGCAAATCATATTATATCTTACCATGAAACATAGAAATGAGATGCGATATCGCGTTTTAAGAAGCATTACATATCTATTGCTACGATACGTAGACATCTGCAAACGCTATTTCCTTGCAAGGAAGTGTCGCATTTACATTCATTTGAAGTGTAGACGAGGAATACATAACACTTCTCAAATCATATTATATCTTACCATGAAACATAGAATTGAGATGCGATATCGCGTTTTAAGAATCCTAAGAACTCCATTGCTACGATCCGTAGACATCTGCAAACGCTACTTCCTTGCAAGGAAGTGTCGCATTTACATTCATTTGAAGTGTAGACGAGGAATATATAACACTTCGCAAATCATTTAATATCTTACCATGAAACATAGAAATGAGATGCGATATCGCGTCTTAAGAAGCATTAGAACACTATTGCTACGATACGTAGACATCTGCAAACGCTATTTCCTTGCTAGGAAGTGTCGCATTAACATTCATATGATGTGTAGACGAGGAATACATGACACTTCGCAAATCATATTATATCTTACCATGAAACATAGAAATGAGATGCGATATCGCGTTTTAAGAAGCATTACATATCTATTGCTACGATACGTAGACATCTGCAAACGCTATTTCCTTGCAAGGAAGTGTCGCATTTACGTTCATTTGAATGGTAGACGAGGAATACATGACACTTCGCAAATCATATTATATCTTACCATGAAACATAGAAATGAGATGCGATATCGCTTTTTAAGAAGCATTACATATCTATTGCTACGATACGTAGACATCTGCAAACGCTATTTCCTTGCAAGGAAGTGTCGCATTTACATTCATTTGAAGTGTAGACGAGGAATACATAACACTTCTCAAATCATATTATATCTTACCATGAAACATAGAATTGAGATGCGATATCGCGTTTTAAGAATCCTAAGCACTCCATTGCTAAGATACGTAGACATCTGCAAACGCTATTTCCTTGCAAGGAAGTGTCGCATTTACATTCATTTGAAGTGTAGACGAGGAATATATAACACTTCGCAAATCATTTAATATCTTACCATGGAACATAGAAATGAGATGCGATATCGCGTTATAAGAAGCATTAGAACACTATTGCTACGATATCTAGAAATCTGCAGACGCTATTTCCTAGCAAGGAAGTGTCGCATTTACATTCATTTGAAGTGTAGACGAGGAATACATGACTCTTCGCAAATCATATTATATCTTACCATGTAACATAGAAATGAAATGCGATATCGCGTTTTAAGAAGCATTAGATATCTCTTGCTACGATACGTAGACAACTGCAGACGCTATTTCCTAGCAAGGAAGTGTCGCATTTACATTCATTTGATGTGTAGACAAGGAATACATTACACTTCGCAAATCATATTATATCTTACCATGAATCATAGAAATGAGATGCGATATTGTGTTTTGAGAAGCATTAGAACTCTATCGCTACGATCCGTAGACATCTGCAAACGCTACTTCCTTGCAAGGAAGTGTCGCATTTACATTCATTTGATGTGTAGGCGAGGTATATAAAACACTTCGCAAATCATTTAATATCTTACCATGAAACATAGAAATGAGATCCGATATCGCGTCTTAAGAAGCATTAGAACACTATTGCTACGATACGTAGACATCTGCAAACGCTATTTCCTTGCTAGAAAGTGTCGCATTTACGTTCATTTGAATGGTAGACGAGGAATGCATGAAACATAGATATGAGATGCAATATCTCGTTTTAAGAAGCATTTGAACACTATCGCTACGATACCTAGACATCTGCAGACGCTATTTCCTAGCAAGGAAGTGTCGCATTTACATTCATTTGATGTGTAGACAAGGAATACATTACACTTCGCAAATCATATTATATCTTACCATGAAACATAGAAATGAGATGCGATATTGTGTTTTGAGAAGCACTAGAACTCTATCGCTACGATCCGTAGACATCTGCAAACGCTACTTCCTTGCAAGGAAGTGTCGCATTTACATTCATTTGAAGTGTAGACGAGGAATATATAACACTTCGCAAATCATTTAATATCTTACCATGAAACATAGAAATGAGATGCGATATCGCGTCTTAAGAAGCATTAGAACACTATTGCTACGATACGTAGACATCTGCAAACGCTATTTCCTTGCTAGGAAGTGTCGCATTTACGTTCATTTGAATGGTAGACGAGGAATACATGACACTTCGCAAATCATATTATATCTTACCATGAAACATAGAAATGAGATGCGATATCGCTTTTTAAGAAGCATTACATATCTATTGCTACGATACGTAGACATCTGCAAACGCTATTTCCTTGCAAGGAAGTGTCGCATTTACATTCATTTGAAGTGTAGACGAGGAATACATAACACTTCTCAAATCATATTATATCTTACCATGAAACATAGAATTGAGATGCGATATCGCGTTTTAAGAATCCTAAGAACTCCATTGCTACGATCCGTAGACATCTGCAAACGCTACTTCCTTGCAAGGAAGTGTCGCATTTACATTCATTTGAAGTGTAGACGAGGAATATATAACACTTCGCAAATCATTTAATATCTTACCATAAAACATAGAAATGAGATGCGATATCGCGTCTTAAGAAGCATTAGAACACTATTGCTACGATACGTAGACATCTGCAAACGCTATTTCCTTGCTAGGAAGTGTCGCATTTACGTTCATTTGAATGGTAGACGAGGAATACATGACACTTCGCAAATCATATTATATCTTACCATGAAACATAGAAATGAGATGCGATATCGCTTTTTAAGAAGCATTACATATCTATTGCTACGATACGTAGACATCTGCAAACGCTATTTCCTTGCAAGGAAGTGTCGCATTTACATTCATTTGAAGTGTAGACGAGGAATACGTAACACTTCTCAAATCATATTATATCTTACCATGAATCATAGAATTGAGATGCGATATCGCGTTTTAAGAATCCTAAGAACTCCATTGCTACGATACGTAGACATCTGCAAACGCTATTTCCTTGCAAGGAAGTGTCGCATTTACATTCATTTGAAGTGTAGACGAGGAATATATAACACTTCGCAAATCATTTAATATCTTACCATGAAACATAGAAATGAGATGCGATATCGCGTTTTAAGAAGCATTAGAACTCTATTGCTACGATACCTAGACATCCGCAGACGCTATTTCCTACCAAGGAAGTGTCGCATTTACATTCATTTGAAGTGTAGACGAGGAATACATAACACTTCACAAATCATATTATATCTTACCATGGAACATAGAAATGAGATGCGATATCGCGTTATAAGAAGCATTAGAACACTATTGCTACGATATCTAGAAATCTGCAGACGCTATTTCCTAGCAAGGAAGTGTCGCATATACATTCATTTGAAGTGTAGACGAGGAATACATGACTCTTCGCAAATCATATTATATCTTACCATGTAACATAGAAATGAAATGCGATATCGCGTTTTAAGAAGCATTAGATATCTCTTGCTACGATACGTAGACAACTGCAAACGCTATTTCCTTGCAAGGAAGTGTCACATTTACATTCATTTGAATCCTAGATGAGGAATGCATAACACTTCGCAATGAATATTATATCTTATCATGAAACATAGATATGAGATGCAATATCTCGTTTTAAGAAGCATTTGAACACAATCGCTACGATACCTAGACATCTGCAGACGCTATTTCCTAGCAAGGAAGTGTCGCATTTACATTCATTTGATGTGTAGACAAGGAATACATTACACTTCGCAAATCATATTATATCTTACCATGAAACATAGAAATGAGATGCGATATTGTGTTTTGAGAAGCATTAGAACTCTATCGCTACGATACCTAGACACCTGCAAACGCTATTTCCTTGCAAGGAAGTGTCGCATTTACATTCATTTGAAGTGTAGACGAGGAATACATGACACTTCGCAAATCATATTATATCTTACCATGTAACATAGAAATGAAATGCGATATCGCGTTTTAAGAAGCATTAGATATCTCTTGCTACGATACGTAGACAACTGCAAACGCTATTTCCTTGCAAGGAAGTGTCACATTTACATTCATTTGAATCGTAGATGAGGAATGCATAACACTTCGCAATGAATATTATATCTTATCATGAAACATAGATATGAGATGCAATATCTCGTTTTAAGAAGCATTTGAACACTATCGCTACGATACCTAGACATCTGCAGACGCTATTTCCTAGCAAGGAAGTGTCGCATTTACATTCATTTGATGTGTAGACAAGGAATACATTACACTTCGCAAATCATATTATATCTTACCATGAAACATAGAAATGAGATGCGATATTGTGTTTTGAGAAGCATTAGAACTCTATCGCTACGATACCTAGACACCTGCAAACGCTATTTCCTTGCAAGGAAGTGTCGCATTTACATTCATTTGAAGTGTAGACGAGGAATACATGACACTTCGCAAATCATGTTATATCTAACCATGAAACATAGAAATGAGATGCGATATCGTGTTTTAAGAAGCAATAGAAAGGTATTGCTACGATACGTAGACATCTGCACACGTTATTTCCTAGCGAGGAAGTATCGCATTCACATTCATTTGAAGTGTAGGCGAGGAATACATGACACTTCGCAAATCATATTATATCATACCATGAAACATAGAAATGAGATGCGATATCGCGTTTTAAGAAGCATTAGAAATCTATTGCTACGATACGTAGACATCTGCAAACACTATTTCCTTGCTAGGAAGTGTCGCATTTACTTTCATTTGAAGTGCAGACGAGGAATACATGACACTTCGCAAATCATATTATATCATACCATGAAACATAGGAATGAGATGCGATATCGCGTTTTAAGAAGCATTAGAAATCTGTTGCTACGATACGTAGACATCTGCAGACGCTATTTCTTAGAAAGGAAGTGTCGCATTTACATTCATTTGAAGTGTAGAGGAGGAAAACATAACACTTCGCAAATCATATTACATCTTACCATGAAACATAGAAATAAGATGCGATATCGCGTTTTAAGAAGCATTAGAAAGCTATTGCTACGATACGTAGACATCTGCAAACGCTATTTCCTAGCGAGGAAGTATCGCATTCACTTTCATTTGAAGTGTAGACGAGGAATACATAACACTTCGCAAATCATATTATATCTTACCATGAAACATAGAAATGAGACGCGATATCGCGTTTTAAGAAGCATTAGAACTCTATCGCTACGATACCTAGACATCTGCAGTCGCTATTCCCTAGCAAGGAAGTGTCGCATTTACATTCATTTGAAGTGTAGACGAGGAATACATGGCACTTCGCAAATCATATTATATCTTACCATGAAACATAGAAATGAGATGCGATATCGCGTTTTAAGAAGCATTAGAAATCTATTGCTACTATACGTAAACATCTGCAAACGCTATTTCCTAGCGAGGAAGTATCGCATTCACTTTCATTTGAAGTGCAGACGAGGAATACATGACACTTCGCAAATCATATTATATCATACCATGAAACATAGGAATGAGATGCGATATCGCGTTTTAAGAAGCATTAGAAAGCTATTGCTACGATACGTAGACATCTGCAAACGCTATTTCCTTGCAAGGAAGTGTCGCATTTACATTCATTTGAATCGTATACAAGGAATGCATAACACTTCGCAATGAATATTATATCTTATCATGAAACATAGATATGAGATGCAATATCTCGTTTTAAGAAGCATTTGAACTCTCTTGCATTGATACGTAGACATCTGCAAACGCTATTTCCTTGCAAGGAAGTGTCGCATTTACATTCATTTGAAGTGTAGACGAGGAATACATAACACTTCCCAAATCATATTTCATCTTACCATGAAACATAGAAATGAGATGCGATATCGCATTTTAAGAAGCATTAGAAACCTATTGCTACGATACGTAGACATCTGCAAACGCTATTTCCTTGCTAGGAAGTGTCGCATTTACATTAATTTGAAGTGTAGACGAGGAATACATAACAGTTCGCAAATCATATTACATCTTACCATGAAACATAGATATGAGATGCGATATCGCGTTTTAAGAGGCATTAGAAAGCTAATGCTACGATACGTAGAAATCTGCAAACGCTATTTCCTAGCGAGGAAGTATCGCATTCACACTCATTTGAAGTGTAGACGAGGAATACATTACACTTCGCAAATCATATTATATCTTACCATGAAACATAGAAATGAGATGCGATATTGTGTTTTGAGAAGCATTAGAACTCTATCGCTACGATACCTAGACACCTGCAAACGCTATTTCCTTGCAAGGAAGTGTCGCATTTACATTCATTTGAAGTGTAGACGAGGAATACATGACACTTCGCAAATCATGTTATATCTAACCATGAAACATAGAAATGAGATGCGATATCGTGTTTTAAGAAGCAATAGAAAGGTATTGCTACGATACGTAGACATCTGCAAACGCTATTTCCTTGCAAGGAAGTGTCGCATTTACATTCATTTGAAGTGTAGACGAGGAATATATAACACTTCGCAAATCATTTAATATCTTACCATGAAACATAGAAATGAGATGCGATATCGCGTTTTAAGAAGCATTAGAACTCTATTGCTACGATACCTAGACATCCGCAGACGCTATTTCCTACCAAGGAAGTGTCGCATTTACATTCATTTGAAGTGTAGACGAGGAATACATAACACTTCGAAAATCATATTATATCTTACCATGAAACATAGAAATGAGATGCGATATCGCGTTTTAAGAATCATAATAAATCTATTTCTACGATACGTAGACATCTGCAAACGCTCTTTCCTTGCAAGGAAGTGTCGCATTAACATTCATATGAAGTGTAGACGAGGAATACTTGACACTTCGCAAATCATATTATATCTTACCATGAAACATAGAAATGAGATGCGATATCGCGTTTTAAGAAGCATTACATATCTATTGCTACGATACGTAGACATCTGCAAACGCTATTTCCTTGCAAGGAAGTGTCGCATTTACATTCATTTGAAGTGTAGACGAGGAATACATAACACTTCTCAAATCATATTATATCTTACCATGAAACATGGAATTGAGATGCGATATCGCGTTTTAAGAATCCTAAGAACTCCATTGCTACGATCCGTAGACATCTGCAAACGCTACTTCCTTGCAAGGAAGTGTCGCATTTACATTCATTTGAAGTGTAGACGAGGAATATATAACACTTCGCAAATCATTTAATATCTTACCATGAAACATAGAAATGAGATGCGATATCGCGTCTTAAGAAGCATTAGAACACTATTGCTACGATACGTAGACATCTGCAAACGCTATTTCCTTGCTAGGAAGTGTCGCATTTACGTTCATTTGAATGGTAGACGAGGAATACATGACACTTCGCAAATCATATTATATCTTACCATGAAACATAGAAATGAGATGCGATATCGCGTTTTAAGAAGCATTACATATCTATTGCTACGATACGTAGACATCTGCAAACGCTATTTCCTTGCAAGGAAGAGTCGCATTTACGTTCATTTGAATGGTAGACGAGGAATACATGACACTTCGCAAATCATATTATATCTTACCATGAAACATAGAAATGAGATGCGATATCGCTTTTTAAGAAGCATTACATATCTATTGCTACGATACGTAGACATCTGCAAACGCTATTTCCTTGCAAGGAAGTGTCGCATTTACATTCATTTGAAGTGTAGACGAGGAATACATAACACTTCTCAAATCATATTATATCTTACCATGAAACATAGAATTGAGAAGCGATAGCGCGTTTTAAGAATCCTAAGAACTCCATTGCTAAGATACGTAGACATCTGCAAACGCTATTTCCTTGCAAGGAAGTGTCGCATTTACATTCATTTGAAGTGTAGACGAGGAATATATAACACTTCGCAAATCATTTAATATCTTACCATGGAACATAGAAATGAGATGCGATATCGCGTTATAAGAAGCATTAGAACACTATTGCTACGATATCTAGAAATCTGCAGACGCTATTTCCTAGCAAGGAAGTGTCGCATTTACATTCATTTGAAGTGTAGACGAGGAATACATGACTCTTCGCAAATCATATTATATCTTACCATGTAACATAGAAATGAAATGCGATATCGCGTTTTAAGAAGCATTAGATATCTCTTGCTACGATACGTAGACAACTGCAAACGCTATTTCCTTGCAAGGAAGTGTCACATTTACATTCATTTGAATCGTAGATGAGGAATGCATAACACTTCGCAATGAATATTATATCTTATCATGAAACATAGGTATGAGATGCAATATCTCGTTTTAAGAAGCATTTGAACACTATCGCTACGATACCTAGACATCTGCAGACGCTATTTCCTAGCAAGGAAGTGTCGCATTTACATTCATTTGATGTGTAGACAAGGAATACATTACACTTCGCAAATCATATTATATCTTACCATGAATCATAGAAATGAGATGCGATATTGTGTTTTGAGAAGCATTAGAACTCTATCGCTACGATCCGTAGACATCTGCAAACGCTACTTCCTTGCAAGGAAGTGCCGCATTTACATTTATTTGAAGTGTAGACGAGGAATATATAACACTTCGCAAATCATTTAATATCTTACCATGAAACATAGAAATGAGATGCGATATCGCGTCTTAAGAAGCATTAGAACACTATTGCTACGATACGTAGACATCTGCAAACGCTATTTCCTTGCTAGAAAGTGTCGCATTTACGTTCATTTGAATGGTAGACGAGGAATGCATAACACTTCGCAATGAATATTATATCTTATCATGAAACATAGATATGAGATGCAATATCTCGTTTTAAGAAGCATTTGAACACTATCGCTACGATACCTAGACATCTGCAGACGCTATTTCCTAGCAAGGAAGTGTCGCATTTACATTCATTTGATGTGTAGACAAGGAATACATTACACTTCGCAAATCATATTATATCTTACCACGAAACATAGAAATGAGATGCGATATTGTGTTTTGAGAAGCACTAGAACTCTATCGCTACGATCCGTAGACATCTGCAAACGCTACTTCCTTGCAAGGAAGTGTCGCATTTACATTCATTTGAAGTGTAGACGAGGAATATATAACACTTCGCAAATCATTTAATATCTTACCATGAAACATAGAAATGAGATGCGATATCGCGTCTTAAGAAGCATTAGAACACTATTGCTACGATACGTAGACATCTGCAAACGCTATTTCCTTGCTAGGAAGTGTCGCATTTACGTTCATTTGAATGGTAGACGAGGAATACATGACACTTCGCAAATCATATTATATCTTACCATGAAACATAGAAATGAGATGCGATATCGCTTTTTAAGAAGCATTACATATCTATTGCTACGATACGTAGATATCTGCAAACGCTATTTCCTTGCAAGGAAGTGTCGCATTTACATTCGTTTGAAGTGTAGACGAGGAATACATAACACTTCTCAAATCATATTATATCTTACCATGAAACATAGAATTGAGAGGCGATATCGCGTTTTAAGAATCCTAAGAACTCCATTGCTACGATCCGTAGACATCTGCAAACGCTACTTCCTTGCAAGGAAGTGTCGCATTTACATTCATTTGAAGTGTAGACGAGGAATATATAACACTTCGCAAATCATTTAATATCTTACCATGAAACATAGAAATGAGATGCGATATCGCGTTTTAAGAAGCATTAGAACTCTATTGCTACGATACCTAGACATCCGCAGACGCTATTTCCTACCAAGGAAGTGTCGCATTTACATTCATTTGAAGTGTAGACGAGGAATACATAACACTTCACAAATCATATTATATCTTACCATGGAACATAGAAATGAGATGCAATATCTCGTTTTAAGAAGCATTTGAACACTATCGCTACGATACCTAGACATCTGCAGACGCTATTTCCTAGCAAGGAAGTGTCGCATTTACATTCATTTGATGTGTAGACAAGGAATACATTACACTTCGCAAATCATATTATATCTTACCACGAAACATAGAAATGAGATGCGATATTGTGTTTTGAGAAGCACTAGAACTCTATCGCTACGATCCGTAGACATCTGCAAACGCTATTTCCTTGCAAGGAAGTGTCGCATTTACGTTCATTTGAATGGTAGACGAGGAATACATGACACTTCGCAAATCATATTATATCTTACCATGAAACATAGAAATGAGATGCGATATCGCTTTTTAAGAAGCATTACATATCTATTGCTACGATACGTAGACATCTGCAAACGCTATTTCCTTGCAAGGAAGTGTGGCATTTACATTCATTTGAAGTGTAGACGAGGAATACATAACACTTCTCAAATCATATTATATCTTACCATGAAACATAGAATTGAGATGCGATATCGCGTTTTAAGAATCCTAAGCACTCCATTGCTAAGATACGTAGACATCTGCAAACGCTATTTCCTTGCAAGGAAGTGTCGCATTTACATTCATTTGAAGTGTAGACGAGGAATATATAACACTTCGCAAATCATTTAATATCTTACCATGGAACATAGAAATGAGATGCGATATCGCGTTATAAGAAGCATTAGAACACTATTGCTACGATATCTAGAAATCTGCAGACGCTATTTCCTAGCAAGGAAGTGTCGCATTTACATTCATTTGAAGTGTAGACGAGGAATACATGACTCTTCGCAAATCATATTATATCTTACCATGTAACATAGAAATGAAATGCGATATCGCGTTTTAAGAAGCATTAGATATCTCTTGCTACGATACGTAGACAACTGCAGACGCTATTTCCTAGCAAGGAAGTGTCGCATTTACATTCATTTGATGTGTAGACAAGGAATACATTACACTTCGCAAATCATATTATATCTTACCATGAATCATAGAAATGAGATGCGATATTGTGTTTTGAGAAGCATTAGAACTCTATCGCTACGATCCGTAGACATCTGCAAACGCTACTTCCTTGCAAGGAAGTGTCGCATTTACATTCATTTGATGTGTAGGCGAGGTATATAAAACACTTCGCAAATCATTTAATATCTTACCATGAAACATAGAAATGAGATCCGATATCGCGTCTTAAGAAGCATTAGAACACTATTGCTACGATACGTAGACATCTGCAAACGCTATTTCCTTGCTAGAAAGTGTCGCATTTACGTTCATTTGAATGGTAGACGAGGAATGCATGAAACATAGATATGAGATGCAATATCTCGTTTTAAGAAGCATTTGAACACTATCGCTACGATACCTAGACATCTGCAGACGCTATTTCCTAGCAAGGAAGTGTCGCATTTACATTCATTTGATGTGTAGACAAGGAATACATTACACTTCGCAAATCATATTATATCTTACCATGAAACATAGAAATGAGATGCGATATTGTGTTTTGAGAAGCACTAGAACTCTATCGCTACGATCCGTAGACATCTGCAAACGCTACTTCCTTGCAAGGAAGTGTCGCATTTACATTCATTTGAAGTGTAGACGAGGAATATATAACACTTCGCAAATCATTTAATATCTTACCATGAAACATAGAAATGAGATGCGATATCGCGTCTTAAGAAGCATTAGAACACTATTGCTACGATACGTAGACATCTGCAAACGCTATTTCCTTGCTAGGAAGTGTCGCATTTACGTTCATTTGAATGGTAGACGAGGAATACATGACACTTCGCAAATCATATTATATCTTACCATGAAACATAGAAATGAGATGCGATATCGCTTTTTAAGAAGCATTACATATCTATTGCTACGATACGTAGACATCTGCAAACGCTATTTCCTTGCAAGGAAGTGTCGCATTTACATTCATTTGAAGTGTAGACGAGGAATACATAACACTTCTCAAATCATATTATATCTTACCATGAAACATAGAATTGAGATGCGATATCGCGTTTTAAGAATCCTAAGAACTCCATTGCTACGATCCGTAGACATCTGCAAACGCTACTTCCTTGCAAGGAAGTGTCGCATTTACATTCATTTGAAGTGTAGACGAGGAATATATAACACTTCGCAAATCATTTAATATCTTACCATAAAACATAGAAATGAGATGCGATATCGCGTCTTAAGAAGCATTAGAACACTATTGCTACGATACGTAGACATCTGCAAACGCTATTTCCTTGCTAGGAAGTGTCGCATTTACGTTCATTTGAATGGTAGACGAGGAATACATGACACTTCGCAAATCATATTATATCTTACCATGAAACATAGAAATGAGATGCGATATCGCTTTTTAAGAAGCATTACATATCTATTGCTACGATACGTAGACATCTGCAAACGCTATTTCCTTGCAAGGAAGTGTCGCATTTACATTCATTTGAAGTGTAGACGAGGAATACGTAACACTTCTCAAATCATATTATATCTTACCATGAATCATAGAATTGAGATGCGATATCGCGTTTTAAGAATCCTAAGAACTCCATTGCTACGATACGTAGACATCTGCAAACGCTATTTCCTTGCAAGGAAGTGTCGCATTTACATTCATTTGAAGTGTAGACGAGGAATATATAACACTTCGCAAATCATTTAATATCTTACCATGAAACATAGAAATGAGATGCGATATCGCGTTTTAAGAAGCATTAGAACTCTATTGCTACGATACCTAGACATCCGCAGACGCTATTTCCTACCAAGGAAGTGTCGCATTTACATTCATTTGAAGTGTAGACGAGGAATACATAACACTTCACAAATCATATTATATCTTACCATGGAACATAGAAATGAGATGCAATATCTCGTTTTAAGAAGCATTTGAACACTATCGCTACGATACCTAGACATCTGCAGACGCTATTTCCTAGCAAGGAAGTGTCGCATTTACATTCATTTGATGTGTAGACAAGGAATACATTACACTTCGCAAATCATATTATATCTTACCACGAAACATAGAAATGAGATGCGATATTGTGTTTTGAGAAGCACTAGAACTCTATCGCTACGATCCGTAGACATCTGCAAACGCTATTTCCTTGCAAGGAAGTGTCGCATTTACGTTCATTTGAATGGTAGACGAGGAATACATGACACTTCGCAAATCATATTATATCTTACCATGAAACATAGAAATGAGATGCGATATCGCTTTTTAAGAAGCATTACATATCTATTGCTACGATACGTAGACATCTGCAAACGCTATTTCCTTGCAAGGAAGTGTCGCATTTACATTCATTTGAAGTGTAGACGAGGAATACATAACACTTCTCAAATCATATTATATCTTACCATGAAACATAGAATTGAGATGCGATATCGCGTTTTAAGAATCCTAAGCACTCCATTGCTAAGATACGTAGACATCTGCAAACGCTATTTCCTTGCAAGGAAGTGTCGCATTTACATTCATTTGAAGTGTAGACGAGGAATATATAACACTTCGCAAATCATTTAATATCTTACCATGGAACATAGAAATGAGATGCGATATCGCGTTATAAGAAGCATTAGAACACTATTGCTACGATATCTAGAAATCTGCAGACGCTATTTCCTAGCAAGGAAGTGTCGCATTTACATTCATTTGAAGTGTAGACGAGGAATACATGACTCTTCGCAAATCATATTATATCTTACCATGTAACATAGAAATGAAATGCGATATCGCGTTTTAAGAAGCATTAGATATCTCTTGCTACGATACGTAGACAACTGCAGACGCTATTTCCTAGCAAGGAAGTGTCGCATTTACATTCATTTGATGTGTAGACAAGGAATACATTACACTTCGCAAATCATATTATATCTTACCATGAATCATAGAAATGAGATGCGATATTGTGTTTTGAGAAGCATTAGAACTCTATCGCTACGATCCGTAGACATCTGCAAACGCTACTTCCTTGCAAGGAAGTGTCGCATTTACATTCATTTGATGTGTAGGCGAGGTATATAAAACACTTCGCAAATCATTTAATATCTTACCATGAAACATAGAAATGAGATCCGATATCGCGTCTTAAGAAGCATTAGAACACTATTGCTACGATACGTAGACATCTGCAAACGCTATTTCCTTGCTAGAAAGTGTCGCATTTACGTTCATTTGAATGGTAGACGAGGAATGCATGAAACATAGATATGAGATGCAATATCTCGTTTTAAGAAGCATTTGAACACTATCGCTACGATACCTAGACATCTGCAGACGCTATTTCCTAGCAAGGAAGTGTCGCATTTACATTCATTTGATGTGTAGACAAGGAATACATTACACTTCGCAAATCATATTATATCTTACCATGAAACATAGAAATGAGATGCGATATTGTGTTTTGAGAAGCACTAGAACTCTATCGCTACGATCCGTAGACATCTGCAAACGCTACTTCCTTGCAAGGAAGTGTCGCATTTACATTCATTTGAAGTGTAGACGAGGAATATATAACACTTCGCAAATCATTTAATATCTTACCATGAAACATAGAAATGAGATGCGATATCGCGTCTTAAGAAGCATTAGAGCACTATTGCTACGATACGTAGACATCTGCAAACGCTATTTCCTTGCTAGGAAGTGTCGCATTTACGTTCATTTGAATGGTAGATGAGGAATACATGACACTTCGCAAATCATATTATATCTTACCATGAAACATAGAAATGAGATGCGATATCGCTTTTTAAGAAGCATTACATATCTATTGCTACGATACGTAGACATCTGCAAACGCTATTTCCTTGCAAGGAAGTGTCGCATTTACATTCATTTGAAGTGTAGACGAGGAATACATAACACTTCTCAAATCATATTATATCTTACCATGAAACATAGAATTGAGATGCGATATCGCGTTTTAAGAATCCTAAGAACTCCATTGCTACGATCCGTAGACATCTGCAAACGCTACTTCCTTGCAAGGAAGTGTCGCATTTACATTCATTTGAAGTGTAGACGAGGAATATATAACACTTCGCAAATCATTTAATATCTTACCATAAAACATAGAAATGAGATGCGATATCGCGTCTTAAGAAGCATTAGAACACTATTGCTACGATACGTAGACATCTGCAAACGCTATTTCCTTGCTAGGAAGTGTCGCATTTACGTTCATTTGAATGGTAGACGAGGAATACATGACACTTCGCAAATCATATTATATCTTACCATGAAACATAGAAATGAGATGCGATATCGCTTTTTAAGAAGCATTACATATCTATTGCTACGATACGTAGACATCTGCAAACGCTATTTCCTTGCAAGGAAGTGTCGCATTTACATTCATTTGAAGTGTAGACGAGGAATACGTAACACTTCTCAAATCATATTATATCCTACCATGAATCATAGAATTGAGATGCGATATCGCGTTTTAAGAATCCTAAGAACTCCATTGCTACGATACGTAGACATCTGCAAACGCTATTTCCTTGCAAGGAAGTGTCGCATTTACATTCATTTGAAGTGTAGACGAGGAATATATAACACTTCGCAAATCATTTAATATCTTACCATGAAACATAGAAATGAGATGCGATATCGCGTTTTAAGAAGCATTAGAACTCTATTGCTACGATACCTAGACATCCGCAGACGCTATTTCCTACCAAGGAAGTGTCGCATTTACATTCATTTGAAGTGTAGACGAGGAATACATAACACTTCACAAATCATATTATATCTTACCATGGAACATAGAAATGAGATGCGATATCGCGTTATAAGAAGCATTAGAACACTATTGCTACGATATCTAGAAATCTGCAGACGCTATTTCCTAGCAAGGAAGTGTCGCATATACATTCATTTGAAGTGTAGACGAGGAATACATGACTCTTCGCAAATCATATTATATCTTACCATGTAACATAGAAATGAAATGCGATATCGCGTTTTAAGAAGCATTAGATATCTCTTGCTACGATACGTAGACAACTGCAAACGCTATTTCCTTGCAAGGAAGTGTCACATTTACATTCATTTGAATCCTAGATGAGGAATGCATAACACTTCGCAATGAATATTATATCTTATCATGAAACATAGATATGAGATGCAATATCTCGTTTTAAGAAGCATTTGAACACAATCGCTACGATACCTAGACATCTGCAGACGCTATTTCCTAGCAAGGAAGTGTCGCATTTACATTCATTTGATGTGTAGACAAGGAATACATTACACTTCGCAAATCATATTATATCTTACCATGAAACATAGAAATGAGATGCGATATTGTGTTTTGAGAAGCATTAGAACTCTATCGCTACGATACCTAGACACCTGCAAACGCTATTTCCTTGCAAGGAAGTGTCGCATTTACATTCATTTGAAGTGTAGACGAGGAATACATGACACTTCGCAAATCATATTATATCTTACCATGTAACATAGAAATGAAATGCGATATCGCGTTTTAAGAAGCATTAGATATCTCTTGCTACGATACGTAGACAACTGCAAACGCTATTTCCTTGCAAGGAAGTGTCACATTTACATTCATTTGAATCGTAGATGAGGAATGCATAACACTTCGCAATGAATATTATATCTTATCATGAAACATAGATATGAGATGCAATATCTCGTTTTAAGAAGCATTTGAACACTATCGCTACGATACCTAGACATCTGCAGACGCTATTTCCTAGCAAGGAAGTGTCGCATTTACATTCATTTGATGTGTAGACAAGGAATACATTACACTTCGCAAATCATATTATATCTTACCATGAAACATAGAAATGAGATGCGATATTGTGTTTTGAGAAGCATTAGAACTCTATCGCTACGATACCTAGACACCTGCAAACGCTATTTCCTTGCAAGGAAGTGTCGCATTTACATTCATTTGAAGTGTAGACGAGGAATACATGACACTTCGCAAATCATGTTATATCTAACCATGAAACATAGAAATGAGATGCGATATCGTGTTTTAAGAAGCAATAGAAAGGTATTGCTACGATACGTAGACATCTGCACACGTTATTTCCTAGCGAGGAAGTATCGCATTCACATTCATTTGAAGTGTAGGCGAGGAATACATGACACTTCGCAAATCATATTATATCATACCATGAAACATAGAAATGAGATGCGATATCGCGTTTTAAGAAGCATTAGAAATCTATTGCTACGATACGTAGACATCTGCAAACACTATTTCCTTGCTAGGAAGTGTCGCATTTACTTTCATTTGAAGTGCAGACGAGGAATACATGACACTTCGCAAATCATATTATATCATACCATGAAACATAGGAATGAGATGCGATATCGCGTTTTAAGAAGCATTAGAAATCTGTTGCTACGATACGTAGACATCTGCAGACGCTATTTCTTAGAAAGGAAGTGTCGCATTTACATTCATTTGAAGTGTAGAGGAGGAAAACATAACACTTCGCAAATCATATTACATCTTACCATGAAACATAGAAATAAGATGCGATATCGCGTTTTAAGAAGCATTAGAAAGCTATTGCTACGATACGTAGACATCTGCAAACGCTATTTCCTAGCGAGGAAGTATCGCATTCACTTTCATTTGAAGTGTAGACGAGGAATACATAACACTTCGCAAATCATATTATATCTTACCATGAAACATAGAAATGAGACGCGATATCGCGTTTTAAGAAGCATTAGAACTCTATCGCTACGATACCTAGACATCTGCAGTCGCTATTCCCTAGCAAGGAAGTGTCGCATTTACATTCATTTGAAGTGTAGACGAGGAATACATGGCACTTCGCAAATCATATTATATCTTACCATGAAACATAGAAATGAGATGCGATATCGCGTTTTAAGAAGCATTAGAAATCTATTGCTACTATACGTAAACATCTGCAAACGCTATTTCCTAGCGAGGAAGTATCGCATTCACTTTCATTTGAAGTGCAGACGAGGAATACATGACACTTCGCAAATCATATTATATCATACCATGAAACATAGGAATGAGATGCGATATCGCGTTTTAAGAAGCATTAGAAAGCTATTGCTACGATACGTAGACATCTGCAAACGCTATTTCCTTGCAAGGAAGTGTCGCATTTACATTCATTTGAATCGTATACAAGGAATGCATAACACTTCGCAATGAATATTATATCTTATCATGAAACATAGATATGAGATGCAATATCTCGTTTTAAGAAGCATTTGAACTCTCTTGCATTGATACGTAGACATCTGCAAACGCTATTTCCTTGCAAGGAAGTGTCGCATTTACATTCATTTGAAGTGTAGACGAGGAATACATAACACTTCCCAAATCATATTTCATCTTACCATGAAACATAGAAATGAGATGCGATATCGCATTTTAAGAAGCATTAGAAACCTATTGCTACGATACGTAGACATCTGCAAACGCTATTTCCTTGCTAGGAAGTGTCGCATTTACATTAATTTGAAGTGTAGACGAGGAATACATAACAGTTCGCAAATCATATTACATCTTACCATGAAACATAGATATGAGATGCGATATCGCGTTTTAAGAGGCATTAGAAAGCTAATGCTACGATACGTAGAAATCTGCAAACGCTATTTCCTAGCGAGGAAGTATCGCATTCACACTCATTTGAAGTGTAGACGAGGAATACATTACACTTCGCAAATCATATTATATCTTACCATGAAACATAGAAATGAGATGCGATATTGTGTTTTGAGAAGCATTAGAACTCTATCGCTACGATACCTAGACACCTGCAAACGCTATTTCCTTGCAAGGAAGTGTCGCATTTACATTCATTTGAAGTGTAGACGAGGAATACATGACACTTCGCAAATCATGTTATATCTAACCATGAAACATAGAAATGAGATGCGATATCGTGTTTTAAGAAGCAATAGAAAGGTATTGCTACGATACGTAGACATCTGCAAACGCTATTTCCTTGCAAGGAAGTGTCGCATTTACATTCATTTGAAGTGTAGACGAGGAATATATAACACTTCGCAAATCATTTAATATCTTACCATGAAACATAGAAATGAGATGCGATATCGCGTTTTAAGAAGCATTAGAACTCTATTGCTACGATACCTAGACATCCGCAGACGCTATTTCCTACCAAGGAAGTGTCGCATTTACATTCATTTGAAGTGTAGACGAGGAATACATAACACTTCGAAAATCATATTATATCTTACCATGGAACATAGAAATGAGATGCGATATCGCGTTATAAGAAGCATTAGAACACTATTGCTACGATATCTAGAAATCTGCAGACGCTATTTCCTAGCAAGGAAGTGTCGCATTTACATTCATTTGAAGTGTAGACGAGGAATACATAACACTTCGCAAATCATGTTATATCTTACCATGAAACATGGAAATGGGATGCGATATCGCGTTTTAAGAATCATATGAACTCTATTGCTACGATACGTAGACATCTGCAAACGCTATTTCCTTGCAAGGAAGTGTCGCATTTACATTCATTTGAAGTGTAGACGAGGAATACATAACACTTCGCAAATCATATTATATCTTACCATGAAACATAGAAATGAGATGCGATATCGCGTTTTAATAAGCATTAGAACTCCTCTGCTTCGATAGGTAGACATCTGCAAACGCTATTTCCTTGCAAGGAAGTGTCGCATTTACATTCATTTGAAGTGTAGACGAGGAATACATAACACTTCGCGAATCATATTATATCTTACCATGAAACATAGAATTGAGATGCGATATCGCGTTTTAAGAATCCTAAGATCTCCATTGCTACGATACGTAGACATCTGCAGACGCTATTTCCTTTCAAGGAAGTGTCGCATTTACATTCATTTGAAGTGTAGACGAGGAGTACATAACACTTCGCAAATCATATTATATCTTACCATGAAACATAGAAATGAGATGCGATATCGCGTTTTAAGAATCATAATAAATCTATTTCTACGATACGTAGACATCTGCAAACGCTCTTTCCTTGCAAGGAAGTGTCGCATTAACATTCATATGAAGTGTAGACGAGGAATACTTGACACTTCGCAAATCATATTATATCTTACCATGAAACATAGAAATGAGATGCGATATCGCGTTTTAAGAAGCATTACATATCTATTGCTACGATACGTAGACATCTGCAAACGCTATTTCCTTGCAAGGAAGTGTCGCATTTACATTCATTTGAAGTGTAGACGAGGAATACATAACACTTCTCAAATCATATTATATCTTACCATGAAACATGGAATTGAGATGCGATATCGCGTTTTAAGAATCCTAAGAACTCCATTGCTACGATCCGTAGACATCTGCAAACGCTACTTCCTTGCAAGGAAGTGTCGCATTTACATTCATTTGAAGTGTAGACGAGGAATATATAACACTTCGCAAATCATTTAATATCTTACCATGAAACATAGAAATGAGATGCGATATCGCGTCTTAAGAAGCATTAGAACACTATTGCTACGATACGTAGACATCTGCAAACGCTATTTCCTTGCTAGGAAGTGTCGCATTTACGTTCATTTGAATGGTAGACGAGGAATACATGACACTTCGCAAATCATATTATATCTTACCATGAAACATAGAAATGAGATGCGATATCGCGTTTTAAGAAGCATTACATATCTATTGCTACGATACGTAGACATCTGCAAACGCTATTTCCTTGCAAGGAAGAGTCGCATTTACGTTCATTTGAATGGTAGACGAGGAATACATGACACTTCGCAAATCATATTATATCTTACCATGAAACATAGAAATGAGATGCGATATCGCTTTTTAAGAAGCATTACATATCTATTGCTACGATACGTAGACATCTGCAAACGCTATTTCCTTGCAAGGAAGTGTCGCATTTACATTCATTTGAAGTGTAGACGAGGAATACATAACACTTCTCAAATCATATTATATCTTACCATGAAACATAGAATTGAGAAGCGATAGCGCGTTTTAAGAATCCTAAGAACTCCATTGCTAAGATACGTAGACATCTGCAAACGCTATTTCCTTGCAAGGAAGTGTCGCATTTACATTCATTTGAAGTGTAGACGAGGAATATATAACACTTCGCAAATCATTTAATATCTTACCATGGAACATAGAAATGAGATGCGATATCGCGTTATAAGAAGCATTAGAACACTATTGCTACGATATCTAGAAATCTGCAGACGCTATTTCCTAGCAAGGAAGTGTCGCATTTACATTCATTTGAAGTGTAGACGAGGAATACATGACTCTTCGCAAATCATATTATATCTTACCATGTAACATAGAAATGAAATGCGATATCGCGTTTTAAGAAGCATTAGATATCTCTTGCTACGATACGTAGACAACTGCAAACGCTATTTCCTTGCAAGGAAGTGTCACATTTACATTCATTTGAATCGTAGATGAGGAATGCATAACACTTCGCAATGAATATTATATCTTATCATGAAACATAGGTATGAGATGCAATATCTCGTTTTAAGAAGCATTTGAACACTATCGCTACGATACCTAGACATCTGCAGACGCTATTTCCTAGCAAGGAAGTGTCGCATTTACATTCATTTGATGTGTAGACAAGGAATACATTACACTTCGCAAATCATATTATATCTTACCATGAATCATAGAAATGAGATGCGATATTGTGTTTTGAGAAGCATTAGAACTCTATCGCTACGATCCGTAGACATCTGCAAACGCTACTTCCTTGCAAGGAAGTGTCGCATTTACATTCATTTGAAGTGTAGACGAGGAATATATAACACTTCGCAAATCATTTAATATCTTACCATGAAACATAGAAATGAGATGCGATATCGCGTTTTAAGAAGCATTAGAACTCTATTGCTACGATACCTAGACATCCGCAGACGCTATTTCCTACCAAGGAAGTGTCGCATTTACATTCATTTGAAGTGTAGACGAGGAATACATAACACTTCACAAATCATATTATATCTTACCATGGAACATAGAAATGAGATGCAATATCTCGTTTTAAGAAGCATTTGAACACTATCGCTACGATACCTAGACATCTGCAGACGCTATTTCCTAGCAAGGAAGTGTCGCATTTACATTCATTTGATGTGTAGACAAGGAATACATTACACTTCGCAAATCATATTATATCTTACCACGAAACATAGAAATGAGATGCGATATTGTGTTTTGAGAAGCACTAGAACTCTATCGCTACGATCCGTAGACATCTGCAAACGCTACTTCCTTGCAAGGAAGTGTCGCATTTACATTCATTTGAAGTGTAGACGAGGAATATATAACACTTCGCAAATCATTTAATATCTTACCATGAAACATAGAAATGAGATGCGATATCGCGTCTTAAGAAGCATTAGAACACTATTGCTACGATACGTAGACATCTGCAAACGCTATTTCCTTGCTAGGAAGTGTCGCATTTACGTTCATTTGAATGGTAGACGAGGAATACATGACACTTCGCAAATCATATTATATCTTACCATGAAACATAGAAATGAGATGCGATATCGCTTTTTAAGAAGCATTACATATCTATTGCTACGATACGTAGACATCTGCAAACGCTATTTCCTTGCAAGGAAGTGTCGCATTTACATTCGTTTGAAGTGTAGACGAGGAATACATAACACTTCTCAAATCATATTATATCTTACCATGAAACATAGAATTGAGAGGCGATATCGCGTTTTAAGAATCCTAAGAACTCCATTGCTACGATCCGTAGACATCTGCAAACGCTACTTCCTTGCAAGGAAGTGTCGCATTTACATTCATTTGAAGTGTAGACGAGGAATATATAACACTTCGCAAATCATTTAATATCTTACCATGAAACATAGAAATGAGATGCGATATCGCGTTTTAAGAAGCATTAGAACTCTATTGCTACGATACCTAGACATCCGCAGACGCTATTTCCTACCAAGGAAGTGTCGCATTTACATTCATTTGAAGTGTAGACGAGGAATACATAACACTTCACAAATCATATTATATCTTACCATGGAACATAGAAATGAGATGCGATATCGCGTTATAAGAAGCATTAGAACACTATTGCTACGATATCTAGAAATCTGCAGACGCTATTTCCTAGCAAGGAAGTGTCGCATTTACATTCATTTGAAGTGTAGACGAGGAGTACATAACACTTCGCAAATCATATTATATCTTACCATGAAACATAGAAATGAGATGCGATATCGCGTTTTAAGAATCATAATAAATCTATTGCTACGATACGTAGACATCTGCAAACGCTCTTTCCTTGCAAGGAAGTGTCGCATTAACATTCATATGAAGTGTAGACGAGGAATACATGACACTTCGCAAATCATATTATATCTTACCATGAAACATAGAAATGAGATGCGATATCGCGTTTTAAGGAGCATTACATATCTATTGCTACGATACGTAGACATCTGCAAACGCTATTTCCTTGCAAGGAAGTGTCGCATTTACATTCATTTGAAGTGTAGACGAGGAATACAAAACACTTCTCAAATCATATTATATCTTACCATGAAACATAGAATTGAGATGCGATATCGCGTTTTAAGAATCCTAAGAACTCCATTGCTACGATCCGTAGACATCTGCAAACGCTACTTCCTTGCAAGGAAGTGTCGCATTTACATTCATTTGAAGTGTAGACGAGGAATATATAACACTTCGCAAATCATTTAATATCTTACCATGAAACATAGAAATGAGATGCGATATCGCGTCTTAAGAAGCATTAGAACACTATTGCTACGATACGTAGACATCTGCAAACGCTATTTCCTTGCTAGGAAGTGTCGCATTAACATTCATATGATGTGTAGACGAGGAATACATGACACTTCGCAAATCATATTATATCTTACCATGAAACATAGAAATGAGATGCGATATCGCGTTTTAAGAAGCATTACATATCTATTGCTACGATACGTAGACATCTGCAAACGCTATTTCCTTGCAAGGAAGTGTCGCATTTACGTTCATTTGAATGGTAGACGAGGAATACATGACACTTCGCAAATCATATTATATCTTACCATGAAACATAGAAATGAGATGCGATATCGCTTTTTAAGAAGCATTACATATCTATTGCTACGATACGTAGACATCTGCAAACGCTATTTCCTTGCAAGGAAGTGTCGCATTTACATTCATTTGAAGTGTAGACGAGGAATACATAACACTTCTCAAATCATATTATATCTTACCATGAAACATAGAATTGAGATGCGATATCGCGTTTTAAGAATCCTAAGCACTCCATTGCTAAGATACGTAGACATCTGCAAACGCTATTTCCTTGCAAGGAAGTGTCGCATTTACATTCA
Organism: Xylocopa sonorina; assembly: GCF_050948175.1. Taxonomy (NCBI): domain Eukaryota; kingdom Metazoa; phylum Arthropoda; class Insecta; order Hymenoptera; family Apidae; genus Xylocopa; species Xylocopa sonorina. The sequence goes on from NW_027490239.1 coordinate 290,369, forward strand.
TTTGAAGTGTAGACGAGGAATATATAACACTTCGCAAATCATTTAATATCTTACCATGGAACATAGAAATGAGATGCGATATCGCGTTATAAGAAGCATTAGAACACTATTGCTACGATATCTAGAAATCTGCAGACGCTATTTCCTAGCAAGGAAGTGTCGCATTTACATTCATTTGAAGTGTAGACGAGGAATACATGACTCTTCGCAAATCATATTATATCTTACCATGTAACATAGAAATGAAATGCGATATCGCGTTTTAAGAAGCATTAGATATCTCTTGCTACGATACGTAGACAACTGCAGACGCTATTTCCTAGCAAGGAAGTGTCGCATTTACATTCATTTGATGTGTAGACAAGGAATACATTACACTTCGCAAATCATATTATATCTTACCATGAATCATAGAAATGAGATGCGATATTGTGTTTTGAGAAGCATTAGAACTCTATCGCTACGATCCGTAGACATCTGCAAACGCTACTTCCTTGCAAGGAAGTGTCGCATTTACATTCATTTGATGTGTAGGCGAGGTATATAAAACACTTCGCAAATCATATAATATCTTACCATGAAACATATAAATGAGATGCGATATCGCGTCTTAAGAAGCATTAGAACACTATTGCTACGATACGTAGACATCTGCAAACGCTATTTCCTTGCTAGAAAGTGTCGCATTTACGTTCATTTGAATGGTAGACGAGGAATGCATGAAACATAGATATGAGATGCAATATCTCGTTTTAAGAAGCATTTGAACACTATCGCTACGATACCTAGACATCTGCAGACGCTATTTCCTAGCAAGGAAGTGTCGCATTTACATTCATTTGATGTGTAGACAAGGAATACATTACACTTCGCAAATCATATTATATCTTACCATGAAACATAGAAATGAGATGCGATATTGTGCTTTGAGAAGCACTAGAACTCTATCGCTACGATCCGTAGACACCTGCAAACGCTATTTCCTTGCAAGGAAGTGTCGCATTTACATTCATTTGAAGTGTAGACGAGGAATACATGACACTTCGCAAATCATGTTATATCTAACCATGAAACATAGAAATGAGATGCGATATCGTGTTTTAAGAAGCAATAGAAAGGTATTGCTACGATACGTAGACATCTGCACACGTTATTTCCTAGCGAGGAAGTATCGCATTCACATTCATTTGAAGTGTAGGCGAGGAATACATGACACTTCGCAAATCATATTATATCATACCATGAAACATAGAAATGAGATGCGATATCGCGTTTTAAGAAGCATTAGAAATCTATTGCTACGATACGTAGACATCTGCAAACACTATTTCCTTGCTAGGAAGTGTCGCATTTACTTTCATTTGAAGTGCAGACGAGGAATACATGACACTTCGCAAATCATATTATATCATACCATGAAACATAGGAATGAGATGCGATATCGCGTTTTAAGAAGCATTAGAAATCTGTTGCTACGATACGTAGACATCTGCAGACGCTATTTCTTAGAAAGGAAGTGTCGCATTTACATTCATTTGAAGTGTAGAGGAGGAATACATAACACTGCGCAAATCATATTACATCGTACCATGAAACATAGAAATGAGATGCGATATCGCGTTTTAAGAATCATATGAACTCTATTGCTACGATACGTAGACATCTGCAATCGTTATTTCCTTGCAAGGAAGTGTCGCATTTACTTTCATTTGAATCGTAGGCGAGGAATGCATAACACATCGCAATGAATATTATATCTTATCACGAAACATAGGTATGAGATGCAATATCTCGTTTTAAGAAGCATTTAAACTCTATTGCTTCGATACGTAGACATATGCAAACGCTATTGCCTTGCAAGGAAGTGTCGCATTTACATTCATTTGAAGTGTAGACGAAGAATACATAACACTTCGCAAATCATATTATACCTTACCATGAAACATTAAAATGAGATGCGCTATCGCGTTTCAGGAAGCATTAGAAAGCTATTGCTACGATACGTAGACATCTGCAAACGCTATTTCCTTGCAAGGAAGTGTCGCATTTACATTCATTTGAATCGTATACAAGGAATGCATAACACTTCGCAATGAATATTATATCTTATCATGAAACATAGATATGAGATGCAATATCTCGTTTTAAGAAGCATTTGAACTCTATTGCATTGATACGTAGACATCTGCAAACGCTATTTCCTTGCAAGGAAGTGTCGCATTTACATTCATTTGAAGTGTAGACGAGGAATACATAACACTTCCCAAATCATATTATATCTTACCATGAAACATAGAAATGAGATGCGATATCGCGTTTTAAGAAGCATTAGAACACTATTGCTACGATAGGTAGACATTTGCAAACGCTATTTCCTGGGAAGGAAGTGTCGCATTTACATTCATTTGAATTGTAGACAAGGAATACATAACACTGCGCAAATCATATTACATCTTACCATGAAACATAGAAATGAGATGCGATATCGCGTTTTAAGAATCATATGAACTCTATTGCTACGGTACGTAGACATCTGCAATCGTTATTTCCTTGCAAGGAAGTGTCGCATTTACTTTCATTTGAATCGTAGGCGAGGAATGCATAACACTTCGCAATGAATATTATATCTTATCATGAAACATAGGTATGAGATGCAATATCTCGTTTTAAGAAGCATTTGAACTCTATTGCTTCGATACGTAGACATATGCAAACGCTATTCCCTTGCAAGGAAGTGTCGCATTTACATTCATTTGAAGTTTAGGCGAGGAATACATGACACTTCGCAAATCATATTTCATCTTACCATGAAACATAGAAATGAGATGCGATATCGCATTTTAAGAAGCATTAGAAACCTATTGCTACGATACGTAGACATCTGCAAACGCTATTTCCTTGCTAGGAAGTGTCGCATTTACATTAATTTGAAGTGTAGACGAGGAATACATAACAGTTCGCAAATCATATTACATCCTACCATGAAACATAGATATGAGATGCGATATCGCGTTTTAAGAGGCATTAGAAAGCTAATGCTACGATACGTAGAAATCTGCAAACGCTATTTCCTAGCGAGGAAGTATCGCATTCACACTCATTTGAAGTGTAGACGAGGAATACATAACACTTCGCAAATCATGTTATATCATACCATGAAACATAGAAATGAGATGCGATATAGCGTTTTAAGTATCATATGAACTCTATTGCTACGATATGTAGACATCTGCAAACGCCATTTCCTTGCAGGGAAGAGTCGCATTTACCTTCATTTGAATCGTAGACGAGGAATGCATAACACTTCGCAATGAATATTATATCTTATCATGAAACATAGATATGAGATGCAATATCCCGTTTTAAGAAGCATTAGAACTCTATTGCTACGATACCTAGACATCTGCAGTCGCTATTTCCTGGCAAAGAAGTGTCGCATTTACATTAATTTAAAGTGTAGACGAGGAATACATAACACATCGCAAATCATGTTATATCTTACCATGAAACATGGAAATGAGATGCGATATCGCGTTTCAAGAAGCATTAGAAAGCTATTGCTACTATACGTAGACATCTGCAAACGCTACTTCCTAGCGAGGAAGTAATGCATTCACATACATTTGAAGTGTAGACGAGGAATACATGACACTTCGCAGATCATATTATATCTTACCATGAAACATAGAAATGAGGTGCGATATCGCGTTTTAAGAATCATAAGAACTCTATTGCTACGATACGTAGACATCTGCAAACGCTATTTCCTTGCAAGGAAGTGTCGCATTTACATTCATTTGAAGTGCAGAGGAGGAATACATAACACTTCGCAAATCATATTATATCTTACCATGAAACATAGAAATGAGATACGATATCGCGGCTTAAGAAGCATTAGAAATCTATTGCTACGATACGTAGAAATCTGCAAACGCTGTTTCCTAGCAAGGAAGTGTCACATTCACATTCATTTCAAGTGTAGACGAGGAATACATAACACTTCGCAAATCATATTATATCTTACCATGAAACATAGAAATGAGATGCGATATCGCATTTTAAGAAGCATTAGAAAGCTATTGCTACGATACGTAGACATCTGCACACGTTATTTCCCAGCGAGGAAGTATCGCATTCACATTCATGTGAAGTGTAGGCGAGGAATACATGACACTTCGCAAATCATATTACATCTCACCATGAAACATAGAAATGAGATGCGATATCGCATTTTAAGAAGCATTAGAAATCTATTGCTACGATACGTAGACATCTGCAAACGCTATTTCCTTGGAAGGAAGTGTCGCATTTACATTCATTTGAGTCGTAGACGAGGATTGCATAACACTTCGCAAATCATATTATATCCTACCATGAAACACAGAAATGAGATGCGATATCGCGTTTTAAGAATCATTTGAACTCTATTGCTTCGACACGTAGACATCTGCAATCGTTAATTCCTTGCAAGGAAGTGTCGCATTTACATTAATTTGAATGGTAGACAAGGAGTGCATAACAATTCGCAATGAATATTATATCTTATCATGAAACATAGAAATGAGATGCGATATCGCGTTTTAAGAAGCATTAGAACTCTATCGCTACGATACCTAGACAACTGCACACGATATTTCCTAGCAAGGAAGTGTCGCATTTACATTCATTTGAAGTGTAGAGAAGGAATACATAACACTTCGCAAATCATATTATATCTTACCATGAAACATGGAAATGAGATGCGATACCGCGTTTTAAGAATCATATGAACTCTATTGCTACGATACGTATACATCTGCAAACGCTATTTCCTAGCGAGGAAGTGTCGCATTCACATTCATTTGAAGTGTAGACGAGGAATACATGACACTTCGCAAATCATATTACATCTTACCATGAAACATAGAAATGAGATGCGATATCGCGTTTTAAGAAGCATTAGAAAGCTATTGCTACGATACGTAGACATCTGCAGACGCTATTTCCTAGCAAGGAAGTGTCGCATTTACATTCATTTGAAGTGTAGACGAGGAATACATAACACTTCGCAAATCATATTATATCTTACCATGAAACATAGAAATGAGATGCGATATCTCGTTTTAAGAAGTATTAGAAATCTATTGCTACGATACGTAGACACCTGCCAACACTATTTCCTTGCTAGGAAGTGTCGCATTTACATTCATTTGAAGTGTAGACGAGGAATACATGACACTTCGCAAATCATATTATATCATACCATGAAACATAGGAATGAGATGCAATATCGCGTTTTAAGAAGCATTAGAAATCTATTGCTACGATACGTAGACATCTGCAGACGCTATTTCCTAGAAAGTAAGTGTCGCATTTACATTCATTTGAAGTGTAGAGGAGGAATACATAACACTTCGCAAATCATATTACATCTTACCATGAAACATAGAAATGAGATGCGATATCGCGTTTTAAGAAGCATTAGAAAGCTATTGCTACGATACGTAGACATCTGCAGACGCTATTTCCTAGCAAGGAAGTGTCGCATTTACATTCATTTGAAGTGTAGAGGAGGAATACATAACACTTCGCAAATCATATTATATCTTACCATGAAACATAAAAATGAGACGCGATATCGCGTTTTAAGAAGCATTAGAACTCTATCGCTACGATACCTAGACATCTGTAGTCGCTATTCCCTAGCAAGGAAGTGTCGCATTTACATTCATTTGAAGTGTAGACGAGGAATACATGGCACTTCGCAAATCATATTATATCTTACCATGAAACATAGAAATGAGATGCGATATCGCGTTTTAAGAAGCATTAGAAATCTATTGCTACGATACGTAAACATCTGCAAACGCTATTTCCTAGCGAGGAAGTATCGCATTCACTTTCATTTGAAGTGCAGACGAGGAATACATGACACTTCCCAAATCATATTATATCTTACCATGAAACATAGAAATGAGATGCGATATCGCGTTTTAAGAAGCATTAGAACACTATTGCTACGATAGGTAGACATTTGCAAACGCTATTTCCTGGCAAGGAAGTGTCGCATTTACATTCATTTGAAGTGTAGACGAGGAATACATAACACTGCGCAAATCATATTACATCGTACCATGAAACATAGAAATGAGATGCGATATCGCGTTTTAAGAATCATATGAACTCTATTGCTACGATACGTAGACATCTGCAATCGTTATTTCCTTGCAAGGAAGTGTCGCATTTACTTTCATTTGAATCGTAGGCGAGGAATGCATAACACATCGCAATGAATATTATATCTTATCATGAAACATAGGTATGAGATGCAATATCTCGTTTTAAGAAGCATTTAAACTCTATTGCTTCGATACGTAGACATATGCAAACGCTATTGCCTTGCAAGGAAGTGTCGCATTTACATTCATTTGAAGTGTAGACGAGGAATACATAACACTTCGCAAATCATATTATACCTTACCATGAAACATGAAAATGAGATGCGCTATCGCGTTTGAGGAAGCATTAGAAAGCTATTGCTACGATACGTAGACATCTGCAAACGCTATTTCCTTGCAAGGAAGTGTCGCATTTACATTCATTTGAATCGTAGACAAGGAATGCATAACACTTCGCAATGAATATTATATCTTATCATGAAACACAGATATGAGATGCCATATCTCGTTTTAAGAAGCATTTGAACTCTATTGCATTGATACGTAGACATCTGCAAACGCTATTTCCTTGCAAGGAAGTGTCGCATTTACATTCATTTGAAGTGTAGACGAGGAATACATAACACTTCCCAAATCATATTATATCTTACCATGAAACATAGAAATGAGATGCGATATCGCGTTTTAAGAAGCATTAGAACACTATTGCTACGATAGGTAGACATTTGCAAACGCTATTTCCTGGCAAGGAAGTGTCGCATTTACATTCATTTGAATTGTAGACAAGGAATACATAACACTGCGCAAATCATATTACATCTTACCATGAAACATAGAAATGAGATGCGATATCGCGTTTTAAGAATCATATGAACTCTATTGCTACGGTACGTAGACATCTGCAATCGTTATTTCCTTGCAAGGAAGTGTCGCATTTACTTTCATTTGAATCGTAGGCGAGGAATGCATAACACTTCGCAATGAATATTATATCTTATCATGAATCATAGGTATGAGATGCAATATCTCGTTTTAAGAAGCATTTGAACTCTATTGCTTCGATACGTAGACATATGCAAACGCTATTCCCTTGCAAGGAAGTGTCGCATTTACATTCATTTGAAGTTTAGGCGAGGAATACATGACACTTCGCAAATCATATTTCATCTTACCATGAAACATAGAAATGAGATGCGATATCGCGTTTTAAGAAGCATTAGAAACCTATTGCTACGATACGTAGACATCTGCAAACGCTATTTCCTTGCTAGGAAGTGTCGCATTTACATTAATTTGAAGTGTAGACGAGGAATACATAACAGTTCGCAAATCATATTACATCTTACCATGAAACATAGAAATGAGATGCGATATCGCGTTTTAAGAAGCATTAGAAAGCTATTGCTACGATACGTAGACATCTGCAGACGCTATTTCCTAGCAAGGAAGTGTCGCATTTACATTCATTTGAAGTGTAGACGAGGAATACATAACACTTCGCAAATCATGTTATATCATACCATGAAACATAGAAATGAGATGCGATATAGCGTTTTAAGTATCATATGAACTCTATTGCTACGATACGTAGACATCTGCAAACGCTATTTCCTAGCGAGGAAGTGTCGCATTCACATTCATTTGAAGTGTAGGCGAGGAATACATGACACTTCGCAAATCATATTACATCTTACCATGAAACATAGAAATGATATGCGATATCGCGTTTTAAGAAGCATTAGAAAGCTATTGCTACGATACGTAGACATCTGCAAACGCTATTTCCTAGCGAGGAAGTATCGCATTCACTCTCATTTGAAGTGTAGACGAGGAATACGTAACACTTCGCAAATCATATTATATCTTACCATGAAACATAGAAATGAGATGCGATATCGCGTTTTAAGAAGCATTAGAACTCTATCGCTACGATACCTAGACATCTGCAGACGCTATTTCCTAGCAAGGAAGTGTCGCATTTACATTCCTTTGAAGTGTAGACGAGGAATACATAACACTTCGCAAATCATATTATATCTTACCATGAAACATAGAAATGAGATGCGATATCGCGTTTTAGGAAGCATTAGAAATCTATTGCTACGATGCGTAGACATCTGCAAACGCTTATTCCTAGCGAGGAAGTATCGCATTCACATTCATTTGAAGTGTAGGCGAGGAATACATGACACTTCGCAAATCATATTATATCATACCATGAAACATAGAAATGAGATGCGATATCACGTTTTAAGGAGCATTGGAAAGCTATTGCTACGATACGTAGACATCTGCAAACGCTTATTCCTAGCGAGGAAGTATCGCATTCACATTCATTTGAAGTGTAGGCGAGGAATACATGACACTTCGCAAATCATATTATATCATACCATGAAACATAGAAATGAGATGCGATATCGCGTTTTAAGAAGCATTAGAAATCTATTGCTACGATACGTAGACATCTGCAAACACTATTTCCTTGCTAGGAAGTGTCGCATTTACATTCATTTGAAGTGCAGACGAGGAATACATGACACTTCGCAAATCATATTATATCATACCATGAAACATAGGAATGAGATGCGATATCGCGTTTTAAGAAGCATTAGAAATCTATTGCTACGATACGTAGACATCTGCAGACGCTATTTCTTAGAAAGGAAGTGTCGCATTTACATTCACTTGAGGTGTAGAGGAGGAACACATAACACTTCGCAAATCATATTACATCTTACCATGAAACATAGAAATGATATGCGATATCGCGTTTTAAGAAGCATTAGAAAGCTATTGCTACGATACGTAGACATCTGCAAACGCTATTTCCTAGCGAGGAAGTATCGCATTCACTCTCATTTGAAGTGTAGACGAGGAATACGTAACACTTCGCAAATCATATTATATCTTACCATGAAACATAGAAATGAGATGCGATATCGCGTTTTAAGAATCATATGAACTCTATTGCTACGATACGTAGACATCTGCAAACGCTATTTCCTAGCGAGGAAGTGTCGCATTCACATTCATTTGAAGTGTAGACGAGGAATACATGACACTTCGCAAATCATATTATATCTTACCATGAAACATAGAAGTGAGATGCGATATCGCGTTTTAAGAAGCATTAGAAAGCTATTGCTACGATACGTAGACATCTGCAAACGCTATTTCCTAGCGAGGAAGTATCGCATTCACTCTCATTTGAAGTGTAGACGAGGAATACGTAACACTTCGCAAATCATATTATATCTTACCATGAAACATAGAAATGAGATGCGATATCTCGTTTTAAGAAGCATTAGAACTCTATCGCTACGATACCTAGACATCTGCAGACGCTATTTCCTAGCAAGGAAGTGTCGCATTTACATTCCTTTGAAGTGTAGACGAGGAATACATAACACTTAGCAAATCATATTATATCTTACCATGAAACATAGAAATGAGATGCGATATCGCGTTTTAGGA